>NC_142945.1:44393802-44421302 GCF_046866305.1 Octopus bimaculoides | reverse complement strand
AAAATTGATGGTAGTAATGGAGGTTGGAGACATAATATGTATGTACACATCTGCATCCTTTGTCCAATACATCCCTATCAAGTCTACACCTACGTCCCCTCCCCCACTTCCTAATAGTGCAGCTCTCCATTGCTTCTCTTTGTATCTACTGTGTTATTTTACAATGACATTAGAACTTATTACAACATATATCACTACCCTTTCTGTCCTGCCAGTCATCACTCATTCTCCCTTGAGCCACTTGTAATTGATGTTCTACTTTCTTTGTTACCATTGACTTCCTCCTCTCATAGTCATGATGTGGATTTGATATTTGTTAGAGAAGATGATATCACGGAATTAACTGTTGACAGGAATGAAAGAGATGGCCTATCTACTGAAGAATTAGATGATAATTTGTCAGAATAGCTGGATATACAAAGCAAAGAAATATAATCTGAAGAACTGAAGTTTACTTTGAAGAAAATAAGCTATAGGCGCAGGAGTGGCTGTGTGGTAAGTAGATTGCTTACCAACCACATGGTTCCGGGTTCATTCCCACTGCGTGGCACCTTGGGCAAGTGTCTTCTACTATAGCTTCAGGCCGACCAAAGCCTTGTGAGTGGATTTGGTAGACAGAAACTGAAAGAAGCCCGTCGTATATATGTATATGTGTGTGTGTGTGTATACATTTATGTATGTGTGCATATGTATTTGTGTGTCTGTGTTTGTCCCCCCACCCCAACATCGCTTGACAACTGATGGTGGTGTGTTTACGTCCTCGTAATATACCGGTTCGGCAAAAGACACCGATAGAATAAGTACTAGGCTTACAAATAATGTCCTGGGGTCAAATTGCTCGACTAAAGGCGGTGCTCCAACATGGCCACAGTCAAATGACTCAAACAAGTAAAAGAGTAAAAAGTAAAAGAGAATAGTGTTGTGCTAATTCTAGCTATTTGGTTGAGGATTGTTTTGAAATCGACTATGAGCGAAAGTGAAATGTCTGTGTAAAGTGCTATTTGCATTGCAGAATAATACGAAACCCTTGAGATGAGAATTTGAGAAGCATAGAGTTTCTATCAAGCCTCTTCTATATAGTAAGCAAGACCATTTCTCTGATGGGAACACTGTCTTCACTATTTTCTTACTAAGACTTTGGTTTCTGCTAAGTTAACTTTTAGGCCCTTTGGTCTGAGGTTTTGCTTCCACATTCTAAAATTAGTTTTCTAATACTACTAAAGCTATAACAACAATGCTATCAGCCTATAACAGATCCCATGCGTAATTGGTCTTAATTTAGTGTGTATACACATATACATATATATACATACATGCATGTACATACACATATATACGCATATTTTTGTATATAAACATATACATATGCACACACACACACATATATACATATATATATATATGTTAAATAAAATGAGACAACAAGGCCATGGTTGTGTGGAATTTTCAGGACATTTAAAAAGAGAAAGTTAGTCTTATGGCTGTTTCTGGGATATTAGGGATATCCCTTCATCAGAGACGATGTATGATGCTTAAATAGAGGGAAATATTAGCGTTCAATATGAGGAGTTATTTTGGAAAAAGAAGCAAATGAGGAGTATGTAGGGAAATAGGAGAATAAATTTAGAAATAAAAATAAAAGTGTATAAAAATGTTATAGAACTCTAATATTCTCCTCATTTTGAACGCTAATATTTCCCTCTATTTAACCATCATAGGCACAACCATGGCAAAGAGATTACAATGTTTACTTTGCAACCACATGATTTCAGGTTCCATGTCACTACACATATAAACACAAACACACATAATCACAAACATACACATATATACACTCACAAACATACACACACACACACACATATACGAGTGAGTGGACAAATGAAAGTAGAACTTCATACATATGGTAGTAGTTCATATATTGTTTAATAAAAGTTTGACTCTGATCCATAGGCTCATAACATGAACTTAGCTATTCAGACATCTGGAGGTCAAGTAAAAGGAAATGAGACAAATTTAAGATGGTTTCTCGATTTTCCCTGCATCTGAAAGAGTACATATGTTTCGTATACCCTTTTTTGAAGTCATTGACTGTTGTGCCTTGTTATGCTATCAGATAGTGAGCAGTTGGTAGGATTTCAGAATTTAGAGGTTGGGGTGAGTGATGGCGGCTGTAGAGATGTGTATTTGAATCTACTGTAGCATACAACCATATACACATAAAACTGCATAGTAATTTAATTAACCTTATGTCTGGTCTATGCTACAGCCTTCAGGGCAGCAAGCTGGCAGAATCGTTATCATGCCAGGTGAAATGATTAGCAGTATTTTGTCTGCCATTACGACCTGAGCTCAAATTCCACAGAGCTCGACTTTACCTTTCATCCTTTCAGGGTCGACTAAATAATGAAGGGATATCCCTAATATGCCAGAAACAGCTGTAAGACTAACTTTCTCTTTATAAATGTCCTGAATATTTCACACAACCATGGTTTTGTTATCTCATTTTAATTAACATATACATGCTCATAAAAGAAGTGCATTAGATTCCACACTCATATCATTATTGAACCGAATGTTTAACTACAGTCCTTTCATAGCACTTACATAGCATTACCTGCCACCTTGGGTCTTCTGGATACCAATACCTCTCATATATATATATATATATATATATATATATATATATATATGTATGTATGTATGTATGTATATAAACACTCACATATACATAAATATACACACATATACATATATATATGTACACATACACTGACAGATATATATACAAATATGTGTGAATATATGTGTTATGTGCATCTAAAATATCTCACGAAATAAGTGCAAGTATATGTACACACTCACAGTTTTAGTTTAATATACCACTATGTACATACAATATATGCAAGTGCATATGTGATATTCATTTTCTTAAAACTCAGTTTCAACAACTTTATACATAAAATCATAATGATATTTTAAAAGACAAAATGCTTGATAGTTTTTTTATTTTAATTTCTTTATCTTACCATCTTCAAGAAGTCCTGTTGTTTTTGAGAGCACTGAGAAAGAAGATAAAATTGTCTGGTAATGGATTCCACATCATTCAGTCTATTAGAAATTGAGTGAATAAAATAAATATATAAAAAAAAAAAAAGAGTATGTCGATGATTATATACAAAATGAAAAAGAAAGCAAGCAGAAGCACACACTGAACTCAACTTTAGTCTCTCCATTTTAGACTGATTTGGACTCCAACGTACACACATTAAATGCAAGACAAATGTGTATGGAACTATGTGTATGTCCATAGAAATAAATATATGTTTGGAGGCATGGTTATATGTATACACACCACAGACAAGTTTTTGTATCTATTAGTGAATGTGTGCATGTATCTGTGTTTTTTTTTATAGATGTCTATGTATGAGTGTGTGTATATATATATATATATATATATATATATATATATATAGAATATAATATATATATATATAGAGAGAGAAAGAGATATTCAGATATATAGACACACACACACAACATGTATGTATCATCAGAAACACTTGTTTACATGTAAATTGTGTGCATATATATATATATATATATATATATATATATATATATGTATATATATATATATATACATGCTTGTGTGCATGCATATAAACATTCTCTATGCCTACACACATGCCCAAGTAGAAGCATCATGCTTTTTTGGGGGGGCTTTTTTGTTATTTTTATGAGGAGACATGAAACCACATCATGGTTTTCTAAGAAGTTTGATTCAGCAGAATATATCTAGGAGAGCACACTTCATTACTGATTACCAGACAATGCCAAAGAACAATACCAAGAATTATTCTACTTTGTCGAATCACGATATTCTGATATAGAATGTAAGGGGGTGTGTATACATGGAATGGGTACATCAGTACGAACGAGTAAAATGTTTTAATAAAGCTCAGTGGAAGTGATTTAGAATGGCAATTCATGGAGGTCTTGATCTGATTTAGGAATAACAATACCATTTTCCACCTTGATTGGATAGCTATATTAAAATAATCATGGACTTTAGTCTATGTTTAACTTGTGCTATTAATACATATTGGTTCAAAGATATACTGTTGCAAGATTTAATCTGTTCATCACTTTTGTAATTGGACAATTCAATAGGTCAGTGGAGAATCACATATATACCGGTGAACACATGTGTGTTTATAGCTTTTCTTTATTCTGTGCATCAAAAACATATTATGCAACTTTATACTGGAAATATGCAGAGTCATACGAAAATTAATTTTTCCCTTCCATCTGCCAAATCTGCACGGTTGACCGAAGAAATGACCAAGCGAAACAACGGTCTGGGTATGCAATCCTGTTTATCTGGCATAATGCGTATTTGATTCAGTCTGGCATTATATGTTTATATGCACACACACAGAAAATCACACACAAACTTATCAATCAGGAAATAAATATGTATATGTAAAGAATATGCTTGTTTTATGATTTTAATTTATAAGTGTGTGCTTGTGTGTGTGTACACATATATACATACATATACATACACATGTACATATATACACACACACACATATATATATATATAAATACATATATACATATACACACACATATATATACATGTGTACATATACATATATATACATATATATATATACACATACACATACAGACGTACACACACACACACACACACACATATATATATATATATGTATATATATATATATATATATATATATATATATATATATATATATATACGTATATATATATATATATAAATATATACGTATATATATATATATATATATATATATATAAATATACCTACATACATACATACGTACATATATATACATACATATACACACATCCATATATATATATACATATATTTATATATATATATATATGCCCTATATACACACATATATACGTACATACATGTATATACACATACATTTATACACACATATATACATACATATATACATACACAAATATATACATACACACACATACTTATATATACACATACACACACACAGAGATACACACACACGTACATACACACACACACACACACACACACATATGTATACATATTGTTGTGTCTAGGGAGAGTCATCATGCCAATATAATTAAGACACACACATTTATGAAATATTTGATTGTTTTGTTTTTGTCAAAATTCTTTCATTGCTTTTTGCAAACTTCTCAGTGACTATCGATAGTCAATATAAGGTTGCAAAAAGCAACAAAAGAATTCTGACAAAAACACATTTAAAAAAAATCACATATCTAATAAATGAATGGAATTGAATCAGAGTGTGTATTAATTATATTGGGCATATAATCCTAGATACAACAAAATTTGTTTCGACACATGAATTCACATGAAGAATCTTGCAAACCCAATGCAAAAAAGAAGTATATATGTGTGTGTGTGTATAAATATATGTATATATGCATAGGCGTAGGAGTGGCAGTGTGGTAAGTAGCTTGCTTACGAACCACATAGTTCCGGGTTCAGTCCCACTGTGTGGCACATTGGGCAAGTGTCTACTACTATAGCCTAGGGCCGACCAAAGCCTTGAGTGGATTTGGTAGACGGAAACTGAAAGAAGCCTGTCGTATATATGTATATATATGTATATGTGTGTATATGCTTGTGTGTCTGTGTTTGTCCCCCAACATCACTTGACAACCGATGGTGGTGTGTTTACGTCCCCGTAATCTAGCAGTTAGGCAAAAGAGACCGATAGAATAAGTACTAAGCATCCAAAGAATAAGTTCTGGGGTCGATTTGCTTGACTAAAGGTGGTGCTCCAGCATGGCTGCAGTCAAATGACTGAAAAGAGTAAAGAGTATATATATATATATATATATATATATATATATATATATATATGCACTCACATATACACACATGATAGAAACCACAATCATTGTAATGGAGTTTATGCTTTGATTACTTCAACTTTAATATTCCCATTATGTTAATATTCTAAGATCTTTACTTTCCAGAGAACATTCTTCAATATGTCTTTCGGTGAATTAGAATTATTAACGGATGCATTTCTCATCTACCTGCCATGCTTATTGGACATTTTAAAATGTCAATTTGAAAATTTGCACCAACACAACAGTACTCATTGCATCTAGAAACATTCAGCCTTGACAAGGATTTCCAATCTATTTTTGGAAGATGTTTTTTCTGGAGGTAATATCACAAAAATCATCATTACCATCACAGCTTCATCAAGTAAATTCTGTTAATTCTGGCAGTACTTATTTTTATATCTGATTTTCTACTCTGCTACCTGTACATTTAATAATGTACAATGAATTAATAATATTGTGTTTTTGTATGAAGTCAGCTTTTCTACTACTTTTGTTAAGAGCATCCATATTTTCTATTGTTTTACTTGTTTCAGCCTTTAGACTGTCAACATGCTGTGGGTTTGGTCTTGAAGGGTTTGGTCAAGCAATTTGACCCTAATACTTGCTTTTAAGTCTGGTACTCATTCTATCATTCTTCTTATTGCTGAACTGCTAAGTTACAGGGACATAAACAACTGAATGCCAGCTGAAAAGTAGTGGTGAGGGGACAAACACACACATACACACACACACACACACACACACACACTTTTATTTGTTCTTCTCATTTGACTGCGGCCATGCTTGAACGCCGACTTTAGTCAAATAAATCAACCCCAGGACTTATTCTTTGTAAGCCTAGTACTTATTCTATTGGTCTCTTTTGACAACCACTAAATTATGGGGACGTAAACACACCAACATCGGTTGTCAAGCGATGGTAGGGGGACAAACACAGACACACAAATGCATATATATATATATATACATATATATATATATATATATATATATATATATATATATATATATATATACATATATATATATATATATACATATATATATATATATATATATATATATATATATATATATATATATATACATATATATATATATATATACACACGACAGTCTTCTTACAGTTTCTGTCTACCAAATCCACTCACAAGGCTTTGGTCGGCCTGAGGCTATAGTAGAAGACACTTGCCCAAGGTGCCACGAAGTAGAACTGAACCCTGAGCCATGTGGTTGGGAAGCAAGCTTCTTACCACACAACAACTCCAGCAGTTATATGATAGACTTCTTTCAGTCTCCATCTACCTACTCCAAGGTGCCCGGTAGTGGGACAGAACCCAGAACTATATGGCTGAGAAGCAAATTTCTTACCACAGAGTCACACTTGTATATATAACAATGCATGTGTGTATGTATATGAATATATACGAACATCATCATCATCATTTAGTGTCTCTTATCCATGCTGGCATGGGTTGGACAGTTTGACTGGGCTGGCATGCTGGAAGGGTCCAGTCTGATTTGGCATGGTTTTCTATGGCTGGATGTCCTTCCTAATGCCAGCCACTCTGAGAGTGTAATGAGTGCTTCTATGTGCCATTTGCATGGTGCCATTGGCATGGTGCCATTTGCATGACATGGGTATCTGCCATAACTGATTTTGCTTGGTCTGATGGGTCTCCTTCACAAGCACGACATAATGCCATTAGATTGACCCCAGTACGTAACTTAATTTATCTACCCTGAAAGGATGAAAGGCAAAGTCGACCTTGGTGGAATTTGAACTCAGTACGTAAAGACAGATCAAATACCACTAATCAGTTCGCCCAGCATGCTAACGTTTCTGCCAGCTCACTGCATATTACCACAAGAATATTAATATTATATTCGGATAAATTTCTGAACCATTTTTTTGGAATTTTTCTTTAAGCAACACTGAGTACCATAACACAAAGGGAAGTAAGAATCGAAATCAAGATGATAACCCAACCTAGCAGCACCTTACCGTATAAAAGACAGACTGCTCTGCAGCACTTGCCAACACTAAACAAATAGTAGAGTGAAGTCTTGTGCTTTGGGCATTTTCTTGTCTTTTAAATTTTGTGTTTTGTTACAGTGTTATCATTAACAGTAGATTTAAGGAGCAGAAACTAAACAAAAAATACATAAATAAATAATAAAATGTTAGACAAAAGAAACAAAAACTTATGGAAAAACAAAGTAAACATCACTCCAGGCATAGTGATAATTCTACGAAAATAGTATTTTCAGATCAAAATAACACTTTAAGAATTGCTTTTGATAGTGTTTATTTCCATTATAATTTGCTTCTTTTTTTTTTACTTTTTTTTTTTTTTTTTGCTTTTAAAGTGAGATAAATTGGGGAGAAATGATGTTGGCAAAAACTTAACAATCGACCATCTATTACTCAAGGATACATTTACAAGTAGCAAATAACATTGTGTTTGATAAATCATTTCATGATAAGTTACATACCAGCACAATCACTGTATGTGAGTGAGTATGTGTGTGTATGTGTGTGTGTGTGTGTGCATGTGAATGTGTGTGTGAGTGTGTGTATGTACCCATGTATTTCGTATGTGCATAAGCAAACATATTTGGATTTTTTAATCTAAACTATAAACGTTCAGTTTTATAAACTGAATGTTTATAAAACTTAAGCTTATGTTTACATGCTGAATATAAGAATTTGATATATGTATGTATGCATGTATATCTGTTTGTCTATCTGTGTATGTATATATATATATGTGTATATATATATATATATATATATATATATATAATATGTATGTGCATGTGTGTATGTAGGGATATATACATACATATGCATATATATATGCAAATATATACAAACATATATATATATATATATATATATATATATATATATACATATATATATGTATGTATATATAGATATATGTATATATGTATAAATGTATATATGTATAAATATATATGTATGTATAAATATATATGTATGTATAAATATATATGTATAAATATATATATATTTATGTATAAATATATATATATGTATATATAAATATATATATATATATGTGTATGTATGAATATATGTGTATGTATGAATATATATATATGTATGTATGTATGTATACATATATATATGTATGTATAAATATATATATATGCACATGCTTTTGTATAGAATCACTCTCATAGTGTGTTAAGTGTTATATATATATAAATATATATATATATATACACTCGCACAGAGACATCTTAAAGATAAACAGAGCCCCTTCATTATACCATTTTTATCTGTGTGGACACCACCTGGTGCTTCAGACTTGTCAAAGTATTATTATTTCTCATTTCAGACTAGAGTATATTTGTTGCTTATGACAACCAGCCATGCTGCAAACACCAGAAGTGTAAGTTCTGTGTCATTTTCAAAGGGGCTATATTGGGGTTCAATCTTAGTGTGGACTCAGTCAGTTTGAGATTGCATAAAACCTTGGTATTCCTCTTGGCACAGTTAACAGAATAAATATACAATTCAGAAGGAAAGGAATGAAACCAAGAGCCTCCAGCTCAGGTCAACTTGGACCTTCTGTGAGACGTCTTCAGGCTGTCTAATAATGCCTGTAGTGAAGCAGCTGATATTGCAGAACTCACTGCAAATGAATTGGAGTACTTGTGTGGGGTATCTTCATCAACTTGCCAACTACTATGGCAGGATCTTTAAGGTTTTCATTGCTGTTTACAGTTTTGTTCCAATTGTCTTCAAATTTAGTATATGGATTAAGTTTTGTACACTAATTATGAAAAGGAAATTCATTTTCTCTCTTCCTCCATAATTAAAAAGCTATTTGACTTTAAAATTTTCAAAATTTGGGTCTATTAACCTATCAGAAGTGAATATTTTACATATCATCACCATTTTTGTTTCTATAGTAACTGAAGGAAAGAAGCACCACGTGTTGCATAGCTGATTGTGAAGAACTCTTTCCATAGTAACCAAAGATGCTGTGCATACGCACAAGGAAGAGAAGGAGGTACGAGAAAACTTATTTTATAAAATCCTAGTTTAATGTTTTGACATGCTGATACCCCTCCTCCTCTCTACTGATGGAAGAGGCATCAAACGTGCTGTTTTATGATTGGTTGAAAATTTTGAAAACTATCAAACTTCGAATATCTATAATACTTTTGCAAAATTTTTCTAGAATAATTGAATAACAAACTCGGATTCAGTATCAAAAATTACATCTGTAGGATATGATAAAATATTTTTTAAAGACAATTGTAAACAGTGATGAAAACCATAAAGATCCCTATGGCAAAGCAGACAGAAGAAAACCCCTTCTTTGACCAGTATGATCCAAAGAAAGGAAAAATAAGCCTTTTAAAAATGATGGTATCTGTCTTCTGAAATGTGAGTGTATGTGTGTATTATTGGCTCTACCATAATGATTGTTTTATATCCAGTTTCTGTGTTGTACTACTTTGGACAAGTTACCATTGCACTATGTAACAGTTTTTTTTATCCTTGGGTAGTAACTGGTATTTCCTATTTGCTTACCCTCAGAAAATATGAAAAATGGCTAATATTTCCTTCAAACTTTGCTTTTGTTCCATTTATTCCAACCCTGATGAATCTCTCTCAACACATGGTTATGATGTTCCCCCAATACTCCTGCTAATATTCAGAGATGCCACTAAGGGACATGCTCAAGTGGTTAAGCTCAAACAACTGATGAGCAAATCTGTGGTATTCAGCAGAATATTTGCTATAATGATATTTCTGCTTCAGCGACTCAGTACTGAATTTGTCTGAAATGTAATGGAAAATAGGTCAGTTTCAAATCATTGATGTCCAGGTCACAAAAGCAAAGTTTGAAGGGAATAGTAGTCATTTCTTCTGATTTCTAGACAGAAGCAAATAGGAAATAACACTTACTGACCAAAGGCAGAATAAAAAAAAAGTAAACTTTTGTTACAGTGCTGTCCATCTCAATTCTAATTCAAAATCATTGCTCCTCAGGACAGTTAATAAATTCCACTTTTCGCATGATTTCTATGGATGGTTGCTCTTTTTAACACCAAGTACTTTACTGAGTGTAATGAAATGTAAGGAAAGCATTTTACTCTGAAAGTAACACTAATGATGTTGCATTTGTACCCTGCAGGACCAAAGAGTCCTCTCGGTCTTATTTACTTTTGTCCAAAGTGATGTGACTAAGAAAGTGAAAAGCACAGATAGTAATGATAGATAATCCAGAGTATGAGAGTGAAATAAGTGAGAGAAATGAATTAATTGGAGTTATATGCATTGGGAGAAGGAGTAATAGAAGAGAACAAATGATGGTAGCAGCAGTTTTTGCCTGTAAGGAAGATAGAGTGAACAATGGAATGTAATAGAACTAAGAGAATGCATGAACAAGTAATTAGTACCAATAATGAAAGAGAAAGTCAATGGTAAGATGTATCAAATGCAGACAAGTCTAATGCAGACACTCAGTGCAGTATGCTTAACAGAATAATGTGCAAAAGAAAATAAGTTAGAGAATTTAAAATCATTGGAAAGTTCACAATTATGTAATGAAAAATTTATGGACAATTAGTTAACAACAAAAAGCACTCCAGCAAGCATGTGCTTAATGGCAATAATAGCCTATCAAATTAGAACAGTATCAATTTCAACTCATGGTTTCAGATCAAAATTCCTGCAACACACACTTACATATATACATACACACATACATATATATATATATATATATATATATATATATAGTTATACATACATATATATATCTACATACATATGTGTATATGCATTCATGTATGTACATATATTTGTATGTGTATGCATATATATGTGTGTATAATCAGTATGCACTAGTATTTACCTTCACAGATTAACCAACCGTAAAATAATTATAGCCCAAGGAGATTTTACTGCTCATATTTACCATCTATTAAATAACTAAGTATGGACTTGCATTATAAACTAAATATAGTGCCCAGGATCGCAGTTCATAAACTTTAGACAATAGCACTAATGTACATTATTTACATTTGACGGATATTTGTCCTCATGTTGTTTATTGTTAACATAATGTTTTGGCTGATGTACCCTCCAGCCTTTATCAGGTGTCTTGAGGAAATTTCGAACCTGGTATTTTTTTCCATGTATAATTGAGAGGTATCCTCCTCCTCATCATCATTTAATGTCAGTTGTCCCTGCTAGCATGGGTTGATCAGTTTGACTAGGACTGGCAAGCTGGGGAGCTGCACCAGGCTCAGTCTGACTTGGCTTGGCTTCTGAGGTTGGATATCCTTCCTAATACCAACCACTTTACTGAGTATGCTGGGTGTTTTTGTGGCACATTGCATGAATGCTTTTATGTGGTAACAGCATGAGTGTTTTTTACATGGTACCAGCACAGGACTCTTGCAGGCCAATCCTTGTCATCAGGGGTAGTGACCTTAACACTTCTGCTGTGGAGTACAGGTCAAGCACAGCAAGACACCGGACATTGCTGATTAAAAATCATCATATTTAATTGTAATATCTTTCAATAATATTGTTCAACTTACTCAATCTAAGAGCAAATGCCTTGCTCAAACATTTTATTTCTTGTCATGCTTTTTACAGTTGGTTGCCCTGCCAAACACCACAGAACAGTTCTTTCCTCCGTTAAAAGACAAAAACAGAAAATAAAGAAAAGAGATTCTTTTGTCACTATGCCTACCATAAATGCATTAACCCAGTGATTGCTCGGTTGGAAACCTATAATCAGTGATACCATTGTTCACAAAGTTTAATCTAAAACTTATAAAAAAATAAATATGTATAAGCTGGAAACTGGTTCAAAACTAGTGTCTTTAGAATCCAACTAATATTATTCACTGGAGATAATTTAATGAGAAATAGTCAGAGAATCTGAACATTAGACATAATCAATTAAACAAGAAGAGAGAAACAGGAAGAACAGAGATTTAGTTAGATTTTTAATGGTTAAGCACTTGTTAGTAGAGTAGAGCTGCTTGCATTGATTAAGTAAATATCTTGTATTCCACCTATATCAAGCAATGAACCTAGTATTTCATATTGTATTATAGACCAGGATTAATCAATAACAGCAAAAAAAAAAGGGAAAAAACCACTATGATTACAACTACTACCAATAATGACTACCCCCTAATAATAATAATGATGATTTATTTTTATTTATTGTATTTATTTATTATTTATAAATGCTAATAATGGACTGTAAAAATATATATAGTGAAGAACAATGCAAAACTAATATGAAGCAGTTACAAATCCTAGAAATAGGAAAACAAAATTGAATCAAAATAATAGACTGTTGCAAGGAGAAAGCAGAAACAACAACAGAAATTGTGAAAAAGACTAAAAACTGAGCTAAAATGGAATTACAGAATGATTTGATAAAATAATATTGAGTAAAGTCCCTTCGTGGCTGGATGCAGGGGTCAATGTGGGGAATATAGACAAGTATTAGCTACAGGATGCAGCTGAAAGTTTGCCCTGATTTCAAAGGTTAATAAAAGGCAAACACATGAAGATACAAGAAAAAAACAATGCTCTCCATTCGAGGCCATGGTGGGTACGACCTGAAACAGAAAAAACCAATGGCATTTAATGAACATCATAGAAATACAAAGCTTTTTCATGCATCTTGATGTGTTTGTTTTTTTATCAACATTTGAAATCAGGGCAAACTTTCTGCCGCACACTGTATAATGATTACAAGACCCAAAGCTAAAACAGAAGAAATGTTTAACTGTGGTACTGGATCACTGTTTGGTTTTGTGTTTTTTTTTTTTTTTTTACCAGAAACTATAATGACTATAATAAGCATGAACTGAAGTAGAATTAATTAAATATTTGTAGAGTAATGACAGTTTGGAAGAAATAATTGCTATTTCATTTGTTTCTGGATGCACAGTCTTTGTAAAAACAGAATATATCTATAGGCATGACACGGAAATTTTGATACATTGGAAGTTATGCCAGAGTTAGGAAGTACTGATAGAGAAGAGCCAGTATCAACATAAAAGAGAAATGGTTTCAGAGAACGAAAAACAACTATGTCAATCTACACAGACAGTGACATCAAAGTTAATCAGCCAGACAGGGTTGTGTAGAACCAACAGGAGAGGAAAAATTACATGATTAAAGTATCAGTCCCAACAGACAATAATGTATCTGTAACGGAAATGGAGAAATTATTCAAATATAAAGATCTGCAAATAGAGATAGCCAAATGTGGAAACTAAAAGCAGAAACAACCTTATAAACAATAGTTGTTTTGGAGAGGATTTAAAAATTTTAGGAATATATATTACCGAAAAACTCAAGACTGACACACATGCACTATAATTTTTTTTTTTTATTTAAAAAATTTTTTTTTTTTTTTCAATATGGATGACCTCGAGTTTTCTATTGCAGATGATAAACAACTGGAAATATTACTGCAGACAGTACATGAAATTAAGATTATAAAAATGCTCCAAGGCAACCTAGAAGACAAGAAAATTAATTAAAAAGAACTGATATCAAGCTCAATAATGAAATTGACATAAGAGAATTCGACCAAACACAGACATACAAATGCTTAGAAATCAACAAAGTAGACAATATTCAACACTGGAATGGAAGGAAATGTTAGGAGGAGTATTACAGATGTGTTACACCAATACTTAAAACAGAACTAAAAGCAAGGAGCAAGGTAACAGACACTAGTACTCTAACAGTCCCAGTGATAAGTTACAGTTATAATATTCTCAACTGAATGCAAATCAATTTAGTAAGACTATACAAGGAAACAAGAACAACAATGAGTACATTTAAAATTCACAACCCAAAGTCTGAAAGAGAACGATTTTATTTAGTCAAGACAAAATAACCACAGATGTGACAGAGTTGGAACTTATGTGCATTAGAAATTATACCAGCATTACAAAATACCAATAGAAAAAGGGTGGAATAGTTATACACCATATAGGGGTCTCAGAGAATGAGAAAACAAGCATACTCTGGGATATGCTAATCCTGGAGTATGGTTGTAGTGTATTCCTGTATGGATATGTTAATCCATACAGATTAGATGATATAGACCAATTTACTAAAATGTCATTGTTAAGGATCACCAAAACAAAAATGTGATCTTAGTCCCAAAGGATGACTGTATTTCTCAAAGAAATGGAGAATAGAAATACATTGTACAGACTAAAACAAAATCCCAAACGTGCATAACATACATAAAATAGTATTTAATAGGGACTACACACATGTTACAGAGTATTGCTGATTCAATAGAAGTAATAAAAACAAAACATTTCATATACTCTAGATATTACAGAGCTGTGATCAACAGTTTAGTGAAAGCGCACAATGAATATAAGACTAGTGAATAATAAGAGCTAACTGAAAAAAGATGATAACAACAGTAGCAATACTAATTATGAATGGTGAATTTATTAAAAAGAAATACTGTATCATTTAGGGACTGAGGGGAAGTGAGAGTGAATGAATAAATAAATACATCTGGGGGGAAAAGGATATAAACTGAGAAAACACCAGAGGTAGAGATAGAGAGGCAGACTGACACCTACAAAAGCTGTTCGACAAACAGGTAGAGAGCTAAAAAAAGGCAAGCCATACATAAGCCAGCTGAAGGAACTTCAATACTGTTACTTGAAGTGTTAAAAGTAGCTATCACATCACTCTCACATCAGACCCCACCATCTTAAAAACAGGAAGAGCACACTGGACTATATAGTGTTAGATGCACCAAAGGCCAAAATGGTCATGGCTAGAATATGTTTTGATAGTAAGAATTATATCGTCATCATCGTTTAACATCCTCCTTCCATGCTGGCATGGGCTGGATGATTTGAGAGGAGCTGACCAAGAAGGAGCCTGCATCTTACCTCTGTGATTGTTTTGGCATGGTTTTTATGGTTGGATGCTCTTCCTAACACCAATAATAACCTCACAGAGTGGGCTGAGTGCTTTTTGTGTGGAACCAGCACAAGCGAAATCAGTTTTGTCAGCTGGATGCCCTTCCAAATGACAACCGTTTTACAGGGTGGACTGGATGTATTTTAAGTGGCACCAGCACCAACAGGGTCTCTAAGTAACTTTGTAAGACAAGGAATCTTTAAGAGGCGAGGGGGGCATTGGAAAAGGGGATCTTATGCCAGATGATGAAAGGTTACAGTGTGACAGAGATACAGAAACAGATGTCTAGCTGTAGACAAGGTACATTAAATAATGAGTCAGATGTATAGAGAGAATCAAAAATTGTACTCCATCATGCTACATGGCTTGCACCATCACAGGTGCATGTACCAGCTCAACAATACTTAATTTAAGAGAGAGGGACAATAATGCATCATTATCTTACCTCAAAGAGCTATTATGAGGCAATGGGAAACTCCTGGATTCCACAGTCTTTAGTTTCATTAATATAATAATTGGTATGTAAATGTAAATTCACTAATTAGTAAATTTCATTTACAGACTAATTACATCGAGGAACAGATTTTATTTGCTGCCTGAGGTTAGATGGTCAGATTTGAACACAACTAAATTGTATACAAATATACTTTACTTCACTTTACGTTTCCATCATAGTGGACATGGACATCTTATTGAACTTCAATGAATTCCATAACAATGATGATAATGGAAATGTATACACACAAACAGAAACATATATCTATATATATATATATATATATATACATACACCACACACACACACTGAGTGGGTTGTAAACTGGCTTATACTCTATTAGAGATAAGTTGAAAAATAAAACAGGCTTCACTGTGTGAATATTTATATATATATATATAAACACAGGCACACAAACATACATATACACATATATATATACATACATATATATATATATATATATATATATATATATATATATATATACATGTATACATGCATATATATATATATATATATATATATATATACATACATATTTATACATATATACATGCATATATATACATATAAATATATGCATATATATATTTATCCATATATATATATATATATATATATATATATGTGTGTGTGTGTATACACATGCACACAGACACACCTACCCACATACATATTCACAAAACTTTATCGAGGAATTTGACTGGCAGCTTGTTGAATTTTTTCAACAATTTTTTCCCCCTCTTATAGACATTCAAATTTTGAAATTTATTCCTTTCTACATGTATATGTGTGTATATGTATTTTTATAGAAATGTGTAGATAAGTATTTACCTGGACATGTAAGTATGTGTTTTAGGTGGACGTGCCTGTGTAACTACTTATCTGTCTTACACTTAAAGTCACTCAAAATGTTATACATACATATATTATGTATACATATGTACACAAACACACACACTCATAATGCATATTTGCGCGTGAGCATGTGTGTAGGTGTGTGTGTGTGTGTGTGTGTGTGTGTGTGTGTGTATGTTTGTGTGTATCAGTCAGCTTAGATTTGGTTTAAGTTTAAATAAAAAAAAAAAAAACACGATTGGAATATTGAAATTTGGCAAAAAAACAAAAACAGTCTCTGGAAGATGGACAGAGAAAAAGTATATGTGTGTGTGTGTGTGTGTATGCGAGAGAGAGGGGGGGAGAAGAGCCATAGTGAAGAACATCAACAACAATAACATTGAAAGCTACAAATACTCGAACAAAGCTAGAAAATGAAGACAAACAGACAGACACAAAAATAAAATAAAAGAAACTTCCAGTACCATGTAGATTATAGTGGCAGTCAATAAGATTCAAATTACAATTTGATGTTGAAGTAAACAAAAAAAAAAAAATTAAAACAAAAACAAAAATAGCTACAATGATGAAAGTAGTACAATAATGCTAATAATAATTTATTTCTTTATTTGCCACAAGGGCTATGACTGGAGAAAATAAAAGAGCATGTCCCTTAGTGGCTGACAATATGAGCATCTCTGATCATGAGCAGAAGTAGTGGGGGAGCATCACAGCCATGTGTTGAGAGGAATTCTTTGGGGTTTGGATAATCCATCTTTGGAAACATGGGTGTTTCATTCAAAGCCCTTAAACAACTCTTATTCAGAGACTTTTGAGTGGGATGGGTTACTCGACCTGAAGAAAATCCTAACTGGGCCCCACCTGCAAGGTTATGTGCTGTTTATCTTGATATGAGATCACCATGTCACGCGTATATGGTTGAGATGCATGTGCCTGGTGTACCTTTATCAGACGGGTAGTCATGATGGGTATACTGGGCTTCATATATCTTACCCCAGTGTCACTTTGATGGCATGCACTGCTCTCTCACTCAGTAATAATAATAATAATCCTTTCAACTATAAGTGCAAGGCCTGAAATTTGCAGGGAAGGGACTAGTCAATTACACCAACCCCAGTGTTTCACTGGTACTTAATTTATTGACTTCGAAAAGACAAAAGACAAAACTGACTTTGAGGTAATTTGAACTCAGAATGTAGAGACAGAAGAAATTCTGCTAAGCATTTTGCTCAGCATGCTAACGATTCTGATTAATAATAATAATAATAATAATAATGATAATAATAATTCTTTCAACTATAAGTGCACGTCCTGTAATTTTGGGGTGGAGTAAATCGATTACTTTGACCCTGGTGCCCAACTGGTACTTGTTTCATCAATGCTGCAAGGATGAAAGGCAAAGTCGACCCTGGAAGTGTTTGAACTCAAAACACAAAGTTGGATAAAACGGTGCTAAACATTCCCCCTGGAGTGCTAACAATTCTACCAGCTCGCTGTCTTTACATTCTGAGTTCAAATTCCATCAAGGCCAACTTTGCTTTTCATCCTTTCAGGGTCGACAAAGTAAGTACCAGTTACGCACTGGGTCGATAGAATCGACTAGCCCCCTCCCATCAAATTTCAGACATTGTGCCTATAGTAGAAAGGATCGTTATTATTATTATTATTATTATTATTATTATTATTATTAGTTCAAATTCTGCAGTGGTTGACATTGTCTTTCATTCTTTCAGGGTCGATAAAAATAAGTACCAGTTGAATACTTGGGTCAATGGAATCGACTTACTCCTTCCCCCTGAAATTTCTGGCTTTATGCTAAAATTTGAAACCATTATCATTGTTATTATCATTATTATTATTAATAGCAAAATAATAATATTAACAAGAAAATTAAATACACGCATACACATAAGTGTACAAAAACCTATGGAATCAATGAATTTCAACTGGAAACTATCCAAGTTTTGACGATCATTAAAAAGTTATGTACCTCATCAAGTAAAGATGAATATCCCAAATTTCTGATCAATTTTCCAATGATCGATCAATAGATACATTTTCTGAAGTTCTTCTCGAGTTCTCTCCATCCTATCAAAACAACAACAGTAAACAGCAGACGTTTGGTATTCCTGTGTGATGTCTATCTACAAAAGTTTTAGCCGGACAAACACACCAGACCTTCTTGTTGAGTCACCGCTCTTCATTCACTCGCTCTGTCATTCAAGACACTTATCATGTCACAGGAATTACTGGGTGCATGGGTGGGTAGACACATTGGTGCAGGAGTGGGGAGAGTGACGTTTTTTAGTGGTGATGTTGGTAATGATAATAGTGGTGGTAGTAGTAGTAGTAATCATACAGATGATGACAATAAGTGTCAGATAGCAATAAAGATGCTTGATGGTGAGAGAGAGAGAAACAGAGAGAAAGAGAGATAGGTGAATGTGAATAAAGAGTGATAGTGGTTAAGGTGGTGGTAAGATATAATGAATAGGGAGAGAACCGATGCTATTGGCTGTTATACAGTCATGATGGGACTGAATAAGAGTGTCCACCACTATTTCAATGACCATCGTCCAATGCTTATATCAGTGGCATTGATATATAAGCATCGCATATTCAAACTCATCATAGAGTTTGTTTGTTTATTCTTTTAATCATCTCCTTTGTGAAGTTCAGTTTTGTGAAATGATTCTTCACCACTTCGAGTCATATTTTTCTAGGTCTCCCATCTTTTGCAAGTTGTGTCCATTTCAAGTGCTCAGCACTTCTTTATTCTTTTATATTCTTTTACTTGTTTCAATCATTTGACTGTGGCCATGCAGGAGCACCGCCTTAAAGGATATTTTTAGTCGAAGAAATCGTCCCTGGGACTTATTGTCTGTAAGCTTAATACTTATTCTGTCGGTGCCTCTTTTGCTGAACTGCTAAGTTACGGGGCGGGAGGGGGCATAAACACACCAACATTAGTTGTCAAGCGATGGTGGTGGGGACAAACACAGACACAAAGATACACTCTTGTAAATACGCACAGACACATACACACACACACACACACACACACACACACGCACACACACACACACACACAATGGGCTTCTTTCAGTTTCCGTCTACAAAATCAACTCACAAGGCTTTGGTCGGCCTGAGGCTATAGTAGAAGACACTTGCCCAAAGTGCGACTCAATGGGACTGAACCCAGAACCATGTGGTTGGTAAACAAGCTACCTACCACACAGCCACTCCTGCGCCTATGTACAATATGATAGAAATATTTACTTTTCTGACTCTGGTTTCAGGAAAAATTTGAAGTCGAAAACATGAAGTAAATATACTAAACATTGTTAAATTAGTTTTAATGTATTTATTGTTACAAGTAACAGAAATTGAATTAGAAATTATTAGGGGGGGGGGGGGTCGTCGAAGAAAAAAATTAACTCGAAAATATAATTTCAATCATGTCACCAAGCATGGAAAAAACTCCAGACATGTTTCTTTCAAATTAAATCTTCTTGGCAAAGCACAGTCTTTGCCATAATTTTTGAAGCAATTTGTGAATGTATTTCCACATCAATGTATAATATTGCAAAACATTAAGTTTAAAAAATAAATTAATAGTAATTACTCATAGATGATATCCACATAAATAACAATATTTAAGCTTTAGAATTAACATAATGTAGTGAATATTTTAAAAAAAATCTAATTGCTGAGAGTTATGTGGTCAGAAAAGACAATGTAAAGGCATAGGAGTGGCTGTGTGGTTCGGAGCTTGCTTACAAACCACATGATTCCGAGTTCAGTCCCACTTTGTGGCACCTTGGGCAAGTGTCTTCTACTATAGCTTTGGGCCAACCAAAGCCTTGTGAGTGGATTTGGTAGATGGAAGCTGAAAGAATCCCATCGTATATATGTGTATATATATGTGTGTGTGTGTGTGTGTGTGTGCGTGCGTCTGTGTTTATCGCCCCAACATACTGGATTACATATTTTAAGTCAACGTATAGAAAGGGCAATTATCTTAATGCGTTGCATAGAGGGAGGCACTGAGCTGGATGGCTGAAGGAGAGTTTAGTCTAAATACAAGGGAGCCCGTGAAAGTAACTTGATTCTCACTGTAACCACTTGAGTTGTATTACACTGCTAGGATCATCAAGTAGAGTAAAGCTGGGATTAATGGAATGGATCAGAGAAGAAGATCATGCACGGGATATTAGATCCAAAAGTAAATGTAATTCAGGTATGTGTGAAGTGCTAGACATGAAACGCACAAGTGGAGGAAGAAATTTAATAAGTGAGACAGAATGTATTGAGAATGAATAGTAGATCATTAATTAAAATGGGCCAAGTAGAGGAAAAGATAGGAGAAGAGTTAAAGAGGTGAGTCTCTCTGGAGAAAACGATAGTATTAATTGGAAGTTATTGCATGGCAACTGTGAGCATCAAACACCGAAGTTAAAAACTCACTAGTCTAGGGAATGGCTTTCCTTCTTCGTGAAAGTGATCAGCGTCATCTTAATGGAATTAGTGCAGTTAAGTGTCACTAATATGGTAAATGAGTGTAAAATACTAACTCCAAAGGAATGATAAAGAAGACAGGACAAACAATGACCATAACTTAATTGGAGTCTGTGTTAAAAGTATGGTCATCTGGTGTTTAAGTGGTATCATTATTGTCCACAATGTGTCCTAGATAGCAGAGAGAAATCCAAGATACTATGATATTTCTCTATACAAAGACTTGATATTATAGTTGTAATCAACGGACTTCATATCATAGTGGTAAATAGAAATAAGTGTGAATGGCGGTTTATTAACATTGCCATTCTGGGAGAGCAAAATAAAACCGTGAAAAGAATTGAGAGAAATAACTGACTATAATGACAAGGTTTGAGATTGCATGAAATTCTATCCTGCCAATACAGTTCTATATTTAAGAGATGAGGAATTATGTACTTTATTTACATTAGACAGATATTTGTCCTCATCTTGTTTGTTGTTAACACAACGTTTCAGTTGATATACCCACCAGCCTTTATCAGGTGTCTTGGGAAAATTTCGAACCTGCGTTCTCATTCCTAAGGTATTTTTCGATGTTATTATTATTATTAATAGTAATATTATTCAGGTCACTGCCTGGAATCAAACTCATAATCTTGGGGTTATTAGCCCACGCTCTTAACCACTATGAGCATATGGCATAGTGGTTAAGAGCACAGGCTACTAATCCCAAGATTCCGAGTTCGTTTCCAGGCAGTGACTTGAATAATAATAATAATAATAATAATAATAATAATAATAATAATAACAACAACATTGAAAATACCTTAGGAATGAGAACACAGGTTTGAAATTTCCCCAAGACACCTGATGAAGGCTGGAGGGTATATGAGCCGAAACGTTGTGTTAACAACAAACAAGATGAGGACAAATATCCGTCAAATGTAAATAATGTATTCTATCCTGATGTTGTCTAGTTGACAAAACTACCAAACATCTAAATAACCCATGTCATCATAGAAAATTCTGAGCTGATATCGCCGAGACTGAGAGGTTAGCATGAACTGATCAACTTCAGATCATGAATTGCTCACCTTAAAAAGACTGCCTCGTTAAGAACTGAACACGGAACCAGAAAAAGTGATGTCTAGCTGAGGCTGCTGTTGAGATTCAGCTAGCAATGAAAGATCCAGTAGCTATCATATGTATTGTGCAAACTATTTGTTATGATAATGGTGATCATGGTGATGATGATGAATATAAGATTATATTTTTCATTAACATCTCATATTTCTTTCCAATATATAATTTTTCTACAATATTTTAAAAAGCTAATTAATATTTAATTATCTAAACATTTATTTACGACACGTACATAAATACATACGTATATGATGAATGTATACATGTGTGTAATTGTATATAGATTAATATATTCATGAAATTACAAAGCTATATAGAAAAACGAAACAAATGCTGAAGAATGTATATAAGACTTAATGATAACAAAACAATACATAAGATTTATATAAGCGCGCACACACATACACACGCACATGTATATGTATGATTGTTAACAAAAACTAAATGCCTCATGAAATATGATAGCAAAACAGAATTGGCTAAAGTGAGATAAAACTTCAATATTCCCCAAGCTGTGTAAGTATAGATGTGTTAGTGCATATATGTATACATGCATGAGCAGATATACTTATGTATAGGTGTACATGTGTATAGGTATATATATGTGGGTGTACTCATATATATATATATATATATATATATATATATATATATTTATTTACACACATACATATGCACATATATACATACATACATATATGCATATATATATATATATATATATATAGACAAATACATATGCATAAACATACATACACATACATTACATACCTACATACATTACATACACACACACACATATATATATATATATACACATTACATATATATATATATATATATATATATATATATATATGTGCATGCCTATCTATATATATATATACACACACACACATGCATACATATATATATACACAGACATACTTAGATACATACTCACACACATATATGTATATATATAGAATCCACTACAATTAAATGAAATATAATTTCTATGCAAAGTACCGAGTCTGTTTTTCTTTCATTTGCACACTTAAACATGCACGCGCGCGCGCACACACACACACACACACACACACATGACAGTAAATTAACCACCATATATGCATATATATTTATTAATGATATGCATATATATATATATATATATATATATATACATATAGACATTGTTATATATTGTTTTCTTATGGATTTACAACAAAATTGCTGTCTGTTTCAGAGATGAATAGCATCAACTAATTGTCTTTCTATAGAAGTATGATAAAACAATGAAATTTATATACAAACATTATCATATGAATATACAGATTTTTTGAGTTTTTTTTATTTTTCAGTATTGTTCTGTTTTTGTTGGTTTATTACACACGGACAACATTGTTTTATTTAATCAAATTCTCATTTCATGTATCCTTTATATATTTATATATTGTGTATGTGTATCTATATATGCATGGTTCTTATATATATATCTATTATTAATATATTCCATTGTTTCAACTGGATGTATAAATCATTAGTAGAAGCTGAGTAGGTACAGAGAAAGGAGAGAAAATAATGACATCTACTTGGGATTTGAGGATTTTCTTAACTTTTCATTTAGAAATAAGCACATTTTTAATGCACTAACATTCTTCATATAGCCATATGAATTTTCATACAAATATATTTATGTCAGTGAATTGGCTGATTCATTAGAGAGTTCGATAACATATCTGCCACACTTTTGAATTTATTTGCTCTAAGTTCAAATGCTGCTGGGGTCAGCTATGCCTTTCATTTAATTGAGTTTCAAAAAAGAAAAAAGAAAACAATATGGGGCAGTTGATTGGCAGAACTGTAAATGATGGGAGAGGGTGCTTTGTAATATTTGTCCCATTTTGAGTTAAAATCCCACCAACACTGACATGTTTGGTAGACTTTAACTATCCCTAAGTTTAGTACCACCGTTTCATAACATCCGTACCTTTAGTAGACAATTCTGTGACAAGCATTCTGGTCTAGCACCTGCTGTGAGAATAACATTCTAACCAGTCTTCTGAGCCCTGAAAAGGATAATAGGGTAACAGGCATTGCCTTTCTTTCAGACTAATAGATAGAAAAAAATCCCTATTGAAATGCTTGTGTGTACATGTGTGTGTGTGTGTGTGTGTGTGTGTGTGTGTGTGTGTGTGTGTGTGTGTGTGTATATATTTATATATATAACATATGTATATATATGTGTGTATGTATATATAAAAAAATTTTTCTCTGTCAATTTTTCTCTCTCTCTCCATCTGTTTTTTCTCCTCATCTGATTCTTTTCTGTAAAATAGTGTACGCTCAAAAAAATCAAAGACTCTTCCATTTTCATTGAGCATCAAACTAATATTTCTTCTTGTTCCCTCACTCATCTCTGTCTTTTGATTTTGCACAATTTTAAACCATATATATATACATATACACATTGTGTTGACTTTCAGAAGAAACACTACTCAATAATATTGTAGAGACTCGTAATACTTTCATTTTAATCAAGTCAGTCTTGCTGCACTGAGACTGAATTGGTCAAAAAACAAGAATTATATACACCTTTCTCCATGTGATCAGCTTGAAAACTATTAAGACACTAGGATATTTTCCTACTTTTCTTAACATGAAACCAACGGTAGCCTTAATACACAAATAAAGAAATTATATCCACCAATATGGTGTTGAGCACTGATTTCCATTGTTCAACAATTATGTATATATATGGATATATATAAATACAAATACACACAACATTAACTCTACGACTTCATTAATTCATTATTTACTTAATCATGGAATCTCTTAATAGAGTTGCCCCTTGCGCTAGCTGACAACAAATATCCTCAATTAAGGATCTTTCTATCCTGTTTTACCTCAATCTTTCCAATAATAGGATACTTGGATTATGTAATTTCATTACACATTAACATGACCCACTTACTCAAGTATTCCAGAAACAGCTGTAGGAGAATTTACTTATCTACCGTAACTGTTCTAGGCTTTATCTATACTTTATTTCTAGTCTCCATTATGAAGTAAATATCCTCAAGTAATGCTAAATGTTTTGCTTGTCCAGCTTCCATTTCTGATCTATTTATACCTGGTGAATCAGGTATTGCTTCTAGCCACCTTAGATTGGCAATTTTAACACCTTAAATCCATTTGCACTTGAAGCTGAAGTTTTAGTGGTAAACAGATCTAAGCATTCATTGAACATATCTCTTAATATATGTCAATTGATGTGTTCTTGAAATTTCTATACTGCATATATATATATATATATATATATATATATATATATATATATATATATATATATATATATATATATATATGTGTGTGTGTGTGTGTGTGTGTGTGTGTGTGTGTGTGTGTGTGTGTGTCTGTACACACACACAAAATGACATATACATATATATGTATGCACACACACACACACAATGTGCAGAGAGAGAGTGAGAGAAAAATTTCTCCATAATCATATGCTAACATGAATATATCATGTGCATACACACACACACGCAAACACATAAAATTTTACATCTCTACATATTTGCTTAATGCATACTAACACCCAAAGATGCAAAAATTGTTTGTGTCTGGGCATACAAGCTATGTGTGTGTGTGCGTGTGTGTGTGTGATTGGACACACAAATGTTTACACAGACACATGCATAAATCTCATACATTTTGAAATGTAAATGTATGTGTGTATAATATATTCATTCACATATCACAAATACACATACATACACATATACCTTCAAATTATACATAATATCACGCAGTATGCGCATGCATATGTGTGCATCAAAATAGCTATGTGTGTGTGTATGTGTGTGTGTGTGTGTGTGTGTGTGTGTGTGTGTGAACAGATCTAAAGAATGAGCTTGATAGATATATTTACACATTGATTACATCTCAAAGAATTAAGAAGATGGAAAACAAACAGTAACTAATAACAACAACACATAGAACAACAACATAATCACCATGTTTCTATTATATACGTTTCTAAGATAATATATCCTTTTAATAACCACCATATTGAAGTATGTTTTTTGTGTTTTTGTTAGTGTTGATCTGTTTTGTTATTGCAACTCCTGAGACTTCAGTTTTTAGACTAAGGAAATTTACTAATTCATTTCAAATATATCTTTCAAATTTTAATTATTCTTGTTTTAACTCAACAGCATATTTTGCAATTTCTTTTGTCTCAAATAAATTCCTTCCTTTCATTAGACGCTCACACATGCGCGTGCACACACACACACACACACATACACACACACAAATATCTGTGTCCATGTATATGTATACATATATGTGTGTGTTTTAATTTATACACACATACATAAATATATATATACACACATTCACAGAGAATATACACAAGCATGTATATATATATACACACCCACATATATACACAGTATAAATATATATATATATATATATATATGTATGTATATATGCTGTATATATATATAGAGAGAGAGAGAGAGAGAGTCTGTGTATGTATATACACAGTATATATATATATATATATTTATGTATATATGCTGT
>NC_142945.1:44386302-44391302 GCF_046866305.1 Octopus bimaculoides | reverse complement strand
TTATCAAAAATAGTAGTTAATTAAGTACTAATGCTGCAAAGCTTCCTGTCTTTTTAATTTCTTCACATACCCTAGAAAGTTCCAGCCTTCTTGTTTGATGATGTTTGATTTGAACACAACCTGATTTTTACAGTGGAAGCTTAATTTGTAAATGCAAAGGAAACGGTCTGTTTGGGAATCAGTAAATTGAACAATCTTTCAATGTCATGTTTAATACTGTCACTGGAAATGATGTCTAATACCGTTGTTTGAGTCAACACAACAAGCAGCACTTACTTTGCCATGAGGCAGTTATTATTATCATTATTAGCGAACTGACAAAATCGTTACTGCGCTGGATAAAAGGCTTTGCGGCATTTCGTCTGTCTTTATGTTCTGAGTTCAAATTCTGCCAAGGCTGACTTTGCCTTTCATCCTTTCAGGGTCAGTAATATAAGTACCAGTTGTAATCGACTTAACCACTCCCCCAAAATTGCTGGCTTTGTGTCACAATTTGAAACTGCTATTATTATTATTTTAATAATACGTATTATTATTATAATAATAAGTATTATTATTATAATAATAAGTATTATTATTATTATAATAATAAGTATTATTATTATAATAATAAGTATTATTATTATTATAATAATAAGTATTATTATTATTATAATAATAAGTATTATTATTATTATAATAATAAGTATTATTATTATTATTATTATTATTATTATTATTATTATACAGGCGAAATACCACTATGCATTTAGCATGCTGGGCAAAACGCTTAGCAGTATTTCGCCTGTTTCAAGTTCATGTTCCAAGTTCAAATTCCACCAAGGTCAACTTTGCCTTTCATCCTCTTGGGATCGATAAATTAAGTACCAGTTGTGTACTGAGGTTTGATCTTATCATAATCAACTGGACGCCTTCCCACCAAATTTCAAGCCTTGTGACTATAGAAAGAATTATTATTCTTAACATTATTATAATTATCATCATCTCAAAATGGTGGACTGGAATAATCATCACAGTGTTAAACAAAATGTCTTGTACTATTTGTTTCAGCTGTTTGTTCTTTTGCTTTTTTTTGTTCTGAGTTCAAATCCTGTTGAGGTCAACTTTAGTTTTTATTCTTTTAGAGTTGATAAAACAATGTACCACTCAAGTACTGGGTTGTTCATTTGTAAGACCAGTTGCACAATTTTGATAGGATCTGGTGGGTTGGAGAACTGCATCATGCTCCAGTGTCTGCTTTGGCATAGTTTCTACAGCTGAATCTCCTTTCTAATGCCAACGACTTTATAAAGAGTATTGGGTGCTTTTTTCCTGACACCTGCATTAGTGAGATCACCATTATAGCTTGCAAGACTAAGACCACCATCGACTGAGTGGGACCTTAGCACAGAAAGAGGCAGCTTTGTGGTAAGTGTTAAGAAGTTAAAATACAAAAGGAAGTAGAATGAGTTTCTTGCTGTAGAAAAGATGTATTGATGTCTCTTATCTTTATATCTATTGTTCTTGCAGTTCCTAGTTCTTGCAGTTCCTAGTTCTTGCAGTTCCTAGGCAATGCAGTTACTAGTATGACAATCTTTGCATTCTGTAGAGGTTTATTGATAGGCTTGAGTGATGGCATTCTTGGCAAAACTTTTCATTTTGATGAAGACCAACTGGAGAACCTGTTCTAGAATGACTTTCAGCCTGGGTTCTATGAAAAGTTTCCACAAATTTCTGGCTTGTCACAGCTATTAGCGACCATTTGTGGTTTGGAATAAATTCTACATAAATAGTAGTGCTGTCAGCTGGGATTGTCTGAGATGTTCACACGGTGATGAAACTATTCTGCCAGACATTTTTGCAGAGTTGGCTGCACAAATTCTAGTTATGCCACAGTGAACTTGTAAATAGTTTGCTGTCTTCTGTATGGATATTGCACAGATCTGATAACAGGATGTCACTCATAAATACTGCTGCCTTAATCATCATTACCATGCATGTTAATCAACTTTATAATACAATGTAATTCATTCCTTGTAAATTAATTATCATAAACACATCAATAATAGCAATAATTTGTAGCTGATAACTACACAATATCATTCATAATAACATGGTATTAATTAAAAGTAGTTATATCATCATCATCATCATGAAAGTATCATTTTCTCACATGATGGTTATCAACATATTCCATCAGTTATGTAATGATATAATTTTCAACTTCTCTCCATCTTTCAGATGTTAAATAACTATTTCCTAGACACCAGGTATCTGACATTTGACACTAATGAAAAGTCTTTCATGCCGTAGGAGCAGACTCCATTCTTGTTTTCTCATTTATTACTTATTTTCCACATTCTATTCTCCAACAATAAGATACAGGTAATAAGAAAGAAATGACAAGGAACCTTGAAACCAAAAAAGAAAAAGGAACAAAACTACATATCTAAAGAATGTTAACTACAAAGATGAACTATACATCTATGAAAAGGTGAATGCTTATGTTTATAAATGAACAAAAGTATTCAATACATGTTATTAGAAACATTGCATATGTTTGTCACAAGTAAACATAATTACATAAGCCTTTCTATGGTTTTCTTCTGTTTGACATATGGTTCACTGCATCCATCAGAGAACAGAAATGAAAAATAATATTTTGAAAATAATATATAAAATAATATAGAAGAAACAAAGAGACTACTACTAGAGAAACAACTGTATGTCTGTAAGCATGCATGCGTACATGTACGTAGGTATATATGCATGTATGTGTGTCAGTATGTGTGCATATATGAACATACATTAGAATCTATATTATATATGAACTAACAACACACTAGGCAGCTTAGTCAATAAAGATGGTCTAAGGAAAATTACACATAAAGTAATATATGTATTACAAATTAGCCAGTGTTCTTCATAAGTTCTAGCAGGCTGCTGCAAACTGATATAGTGAAGCTGTTGTATATCATATTTTAGAATGGTGAGCAGAGCTTAAGAAACACAGCAGACCAAACTAATTGATATACTGTCTTGCAGTTACCTAGCTTTCTGTTGTCACTTCATTATACATTTCTTATATCCTTTATCTTTGGCTTGCTTCAGGCATTAAACTGTGGCCATGCTGGGGCACTGCCTTGAAATTTTAGTTGAATGAATCAACCCCCACCTACTAGTACTTCTTTTTTTTTTCAAGCCTGGTACTTACTCTATTGGTCCCTTATGCCAAACTGCTAAGTTAACGGGGATGCAAACACACCAACACCAGTTGTCAAGCAGTGATAGGGCAATGAGGTGGAGTCAAACTCAGACACAAAGACAAACAGATATATATATATATATGTACAAATATATGGACAATGAGCTTCTTTCAGTTTCCATGTATCAAACCTACTCACAAGGCTTTGGTCAGCATGCCCAGGGCACCACACAGTGGGACTGAACCAGGAACCACATGGATGGGAAGTACACTTCTTACCACACCACCACACCTATTTCAAGTGGCACATGTGGAGTTATAGCTGATCTGACACTGAACACAAAGAATAGTTTTAATTGTTATGACATGTGTCTATATATGTATTTATATATATTACCTGTTATGCTCTGCTCAGAGCTTTCATCTACTTTTCCTTGATTCGTTTGTCTTTAAATTATCTGCAATTAATGCTCTTGGACACATTATTCTAAGAGTATATGATGACTCCCCATCATCATCATCTTTATATCTCCTTTATGCACTCCTTCACTGATTTATATAATATGGAAACTCTTCCTCCATAACTTAACCCATCATCATTCTTATCACTTTCTGACTCCCTCACTAACCCCTAACATTCTGTCCCTTCTGTTACTCCCTTCTCCAAAACTGATCCCTCTATTGCTCATTTCACTACTACCTTCTTATGACAATAAACCTGTTCCTCCTATGTTACTGTAACTTCTCTCAACACCTTGCCCACTGTCATCAACCTCGTTTGACATTCTCTCTCACAGTTGTGGAAGGTCTTTAGTCTTGTGAGTTACAAGGTGAAGTCACAAGTGCTACTGCAATAATAAAATGCACCCACTGCACTCTGTAAACTGGTGGGAAAATTAAGCAGGGACAATGCAAGGTTGGGAGGAGTCTTGCCAAAGGCAGGGTAACCTCTCTAGTGCTGTCACAAATAAATGCACCCTGTGAAGTGACTAAAGTTAAGAAACACCACCAATCATGAAATCTTAGAAACCATGCCAAAACGAAACTACCTGACCAGGAGGTGACTCATCTACTTAAGTAAAATGAAATGTCTAATCCATGCCAGTATAAAAAAAGAATGTAAAATGATCTTGACGCCAGTGCAGCTGCAGCTGATGGTGAACTATATTTGTCACCTTTCTTCAAAAAATTAACTTCTTTCACCCTTTACACATATGCCCAAACTCCTCCTCCTGACAAATGATGGATAGTAATTGATGTCAGAGACCATGCAATTACCTGAAACAGTGACACACACACTATTTAAACAGTTTGTGATAATTTATTCTCAACCCGCTAACGTCTTACAGTTGACCAAAAGGTCAGTGGAACAAAACACTGATTCGAATAATGTGAAACACTGTTTAACTTACATATAACAAACATTTAAATATATATATATATATATATATATATATATATATATATATATACATAATGTGAATACAGAGACATATACACTCAGTTTTAGCAACCCAATACCCAATTTACTCCACTTGTCTATTTGGCTTTTATCAGCTATACAAATGTTTCAGCCAGTAAATAGCTGTTCATGTTTAGCTGCTGTTCCTCTTTAGTGTTCAACAATTCATCATCTTATATAGATTATAGATGATCATCGAATGACCTTCAATATTCTCTTAGGATATTAATACATTTGTCATTAAATGAATCAAAATGTCCCCATGATAATTAAGTTTTATTTATCTTTGTTGTTTGTCGTGAGTTATTTATGAGTTCAAACTTCATAAGAGCAGATACAATAGTGCAACATGAA
>NC_142945.1:44353802-44383802 GCF_046866305.1 Octopus bimaculoides | reverse complement strand
TCTTCAATCATCAATCTCTCAAATACATGATTACACACTTGCATACACATTTAAACTGGCAATACCCAACAAAAATATCTAGCCTTCTTTTATCTTCAAACTGGCCAGATCTGGCCTCTTGCACTTCCACTACAATATTATTCTGAGCTAGCAGACATGTTAGCTAGATGGCTTCCTGTTGGATGCAGTTTCAGATGGTCTTTTTTTTTTTTGTCTATGTATATTACAATAGCAACTTTCACTGTGGGCCTCACATGAATTTCACAGAGTCAGCAAAATTTGAGAGAGAGAGAGAGAGAGACCAACAGAAAGACATAACGACAGAGAGAATTTTCATGGCTCTGAAGAGGTAGACTATTCCGTTAGAGTGTAAATTTAGTTATATTACAGAAGGGAGATCTGCAGGAATAGATCTTGGTGATTTGCTAATTGTGAAACCTAGTGTTTCGTTTTTAGCTACTTTGAGGGTTTCAACTGTTATTGTCCAAAACAAGAGAGAGAGTGAAACAGGAAATTGTTTCCTTGATCTATGCAGTAACTACTTTGTGTCTTTGCTCTAATGAAGGAGACAAGATTATCGAGTCCCCATTGGAGAATGTTTTTCAGGTGTCAGTTCAAAGTAGCAATGCAAATTTGACATGACACATCCAGTTAGCATGTGGATAACATTTGTGAGTAGAAGATTAAGATGAAGTGGATAGTGGTATCTTCTTCAAAATGTGGGCATTGTTAGATGTGACAGTCAGCAAGTATATTATCTATGTAGGTATGCATATTGTTGCATGCATGTGAATGAATGAAGAACCTTTTCTGGTAAATGTAAATGTTACAGGCAAAAATATTCATATCTTTCTTCTATGCTTTATGAATGTATGCATATCTGCATAAAGGCATATATTAATGTATATATCGATATATGAATATGCGTATGTACATAAATGCATGCAGATCATCATCATCCTTTAATGTTCATTCTTCATGCTGGTACATATTGTGTGTGTGTGTGTATATATATATATATATATATATATATAGACATGTGTGTGTGTGAATATCTATATATATATATATATATATATATATATATATATTTGTGTGTGCTTGTGTATATATGAATATTAAATGCATATATATGTATGTATGTGGAAGTGTGTAATCATGTATTAGAGATTGATGATTGAAGATGTTTATGTATGCATATATATATATATATATATATATGAATATTAAATGCATTATGTATGTGTGTGTGAGTGTGCAATCATGTATTTGAGAGATTGATGATTGAAGATACTTATGTATGCGCATATATATATATATATATATATATATATATATATATATATATATATATATACGCACATGCATATGTAGCATTGTGTAAATAAGAAGGGAAAGAGATGGGAGTAGTAGACAAGAAGAAGATATGCAAATCAACGCAGAATCGTACACATGCAGCAGCCACCAAGTGCAATATTAATTTATCAATCAAGCTTCCTTTTTGTCTTTTCTTTTGATTTATATACACATATATTTATATTATTTCCCTCCATACATTGATTAGCCTGAAACTAGATAATCAATAAGTTGTCAACCAATTTTGTGTAGCCATTGTGAGCAACTGCCATTGTCCACTGCATGAAGATTGGCAACTCTAAAAAAGAAAGGAGGACAAAAGCCTCTAGTATACAGTGCTTTGTATTCAGATAGCTATCTGAGTAGTACATAGATACATGCTCAACATCTTGTGTGTGAGGATATATCAAACTATATCTATATGACAACAAGACTACTTGTACGGAAACATTTCTCAATGGGACATTCATTGTTCTTACAGCTACTAATGTCATTGTGACCTAAGGTATGCAGTTGATGTTGGCAGTAATAAAATGTTCAAAGTTCACTTCTAGTCTTTAATAGTAAGATTAAAGTAAAAAGCATTGTTTCTTACTTTCCTCCTTTCAATTTCTATCCTTTTTTTTTTTGTTTTTAATTGATAAAGACTTGATATACTGCCTACTAATCAAAGAACTGATAGCTGATATACCCTTCCTCAGCACCACACCATGGCAATGAGGGGAAAGATAGGGATCACTGACAGTTGTCTAAGTGTTTACCATTCAGTTTCCACAGTCAAATGTATTACTTATTTATTCACATTCGTTTGAATTAATCATATATTACTTTGTAGATTTGAAGTTTCAATGATGTGATTATTTATTTCCAGAATAATATTCTTTTCTACTCTGGGCAAAAGGCCCAACATTTTTGGGGAGGGGGCCAGTCGATTAGATGGACCCCAGTATGCAACTGGTACTTAATTTATCGACTCTGAAAGGATGAAAGGCAAAAGTTGACCTCAGCAGAATTTGAACTCAGAATGTAAAGACAGACGAAACACTGCTAAACATTTTGCCCGGCGTGCTAACATGTCTGCCAGCTCAGAATAATATTGTAGTGGAAGTGCAAGAGGCCAGATCTGGCCTGTTTGAAGATAAAAGAAGGCTGGATATTTCTGTTGGGTATTGACAGTTTAAATACTAAAGAACTAAACAACAGCATAAAACTAAAGAGAGAATCTATATGTGGTCAGAACATTTGCATGGCAGAAAAATCAAACACATTAAAATCGCACCCCATTCTCTCTTGAGTAAAGAAAGAACACATTTAATGATGTAGTCTTACATACTCCTCAAAAATGATGGTAAGGCTACAGCTGGAACCAAGATCATAGTTTTCTGCGATCAGGGTTTTCATGAGATTAAACATCACCATGTTACTATCACCTACAGAGATTTACCCCTGATCAAGAATTTGTACATTCAGAAATGGCCAGAGGCTGAATGTCGTTACTATACTACATTCATCGATACAAGTTTATCTTTGATCAAAAGTATGCTTGGTCCCCTGTTCCTCTCTGTTTGTCTATTATTCTTCCTTTTTCTAAAGTTATAGATATGTGATTGAGTCTATATGGAACAAAATAAACATCAAACTTATCGTATGTACCATATGCAAGACAAAATATCTATCTCTCAAATAACTCTACCCACTTGCAAAAATTAGCTGCTGTGGATATTTGCATAATCCAAATGTAAATGTCATCAATGGTCCCTTCAAGAAAGTCGACTCTTCCAATCACTCAGAGAAACTTCAACAGTGACTTGAAAGCTGCTGAAATTCTAATCAATTTTACAGTATAATAACTGCCTACACTATGACATTAATTAAAATTAATTGGATCTGGCTGCTGGAATCAAATAATTCTTACCTCAGACACAAAGCTGCATTGGTAAAATATCCACAATGAGACAATGCTCAAACGGTTTGGAACAGTAGTCTCTCAAATTGTACCTTGCTGTCTTTGAAAATGAAAGACAGAATGTAGCCCTAAATATACTATATCTGAGATCCCAACCCACCAAAAAAAAAAAAAAAAAAAAACATAAAATGGTTACATAATGTAGATCAGTTTGCTTATGGCTGACCTGCAGAAAATCAACAACAATCCACAGCTAATGGATTTCAAGTAAGTGGTAAGATGAGAAATTTAAGTGTATAAATTTGAATGATTACTGTATTTATGTTTTTTTTCTAAAGTTCAAAAGTTCTGAGGTTAAACTGGACTTTTGTCCTGCGGAGTCAAGGAAGAAAATGCTAGCACTTTATTTGAGTCAACTGTTCTAAAAGGAATCTCATACTGGCAACTAGTTTTGTGCCAATTCAATAAGAAGCATTTTCAACCTGTAACAATGGATATTATCACAATGAACACACGCATATACACACAACTCCACCGGACATGGACTTTTGTCTTAATGTCTCACAGCAACCGGTAATCTAATTTTAAATTCTAAACTTCACGCTTTAATTTTAAACAATGCTAAAGTTTCAATTAAAATATAATACAATAAAAAAGCTATTTAACTTGCAAAATAAGTACCCAATGATCATAATGATAATAACAACAACAATGCTAGCTCAGGCTGATGGAAGGCTACCTGAAACACAAGACCAAAGTGCTAATTATGGCTGCTGAGAAATACGTCATTAAGACAAATCTGATAGAGACAAAGTTTGACAAAATCCAGTCAGACGGCAAATGTAGAACATGCAAGAAATGAGATAAAAGTATCAGTCACCGCTTGATTGAGTGCAGTAAGCTAGCATAAAAAGAGAATAAGTTCAGGCATGACTGTGTAGGTAAAAGAATGCATTGGGATGCTAGCTGAATGTGTACCTAATTTTTGTTTTAAACAAAGGAAGGCTCCTGATGTATTTTCTCAAAGAATGACTAATAATGATGACAATAATAATAATAAAGGTTTCAAATTTAGGCACAAGGCCAGCAATTTTGTGGGGTGGGGGAGGCTAAGTACTCAACTGGTACTTATTTCATTAATGCAGAAAGGATGACAGGCAAAGTCAACCCCAACAGAATTTGAACTTTGAATGTGAAAATCAACAAACTACTTCTAAGCATTTTGCCTGCCATACCAATGATGATTCTGCCAGCCTGCTGTCTTAAAATGACGATAATAATAATAATAATAATAATAATAATAATAATAATAATGATAATAATAATAATGATAATAATAATAATGATAATAATAATAATAATAATAATAATAATAATAATAATGATAATACTAGAAGAAACAACAAAAGCTATAAAACAAATGAAATCCAAACTAAAACTAGAACAGCAACGGACCATGATAAAACGATAGCAAGAAAAGCCCCTACATGGTAAATACTGGGCTAAACTAAATGCGAAAGAAATAGACAGAGAAAAATCCCAGCAATGGCTGAGAAGCTCAGGACTCAAAGCAGAGACTGAAGGATTTTTAATTGCTGCACAAGACCAAAGCCTCCCCACCAGAAATTACCAAAAACACATAATGAAAAGAAATATAACAAGTAACTGTAGAATATGTGGAGATCGACAAGAAACAATAAATCATATTATCTCTGGCTGCCCAGTCCTGGCTAAGAAGGAATATATTCACAGACACGACAGAGCTGGGACCTATATACACTGGAAGCTATGCCAACATTATGGAATAGCAACAGAAAAAAGATGGTATAAACACACGCCAGAAAAGGTCACAGAAAACGAGAAAGCAACCATACTCTGGGATATGCCAATACACACAGATAGAGAAATTAAGGCAAATAGACCAGATATAGTTGTCAAAGATCATGAAGGAAAAAAATGCCTTCTAATTGATGTTTCAATACCAGCAGATGACAACGTTTCTCTAAAAGAAATGGAAAAACTTTCAAAATACAAAGACCTGGAAATAGAGATAACTCGAATGTGGAATCTAAAAACAGAAACAATTCCTATCATAGTAGGTGCCTTAGGTATAATAAAAAAATATTCAGACAAATACATAACAAAAACACCAGGACTTACAAATATATATAACATACAGAAAATTGCACTACTGGGTACTGCACACATTCTACGCAAAACACTTTCAATACAGTAAACATAAGAGCACCACAGCAAACCACAGCACATACCCAAGGCGCACAGAGCTGCGCTCGGTAGTGAAGTGAAAGCACGTTATAAAAATAAAACTACTGAATAATAATAATAATAATAATAATAATAATAATAATAATAATAATGATAATAATAATAATAATCTTTTCTACTATAGGCACAAGGCCTGAATTTTGAGGGGAGGGTGTTAGTCAATTAGTGTCCAACTGGTATTCATTTTATCAATCCTGAAAGGATGAAAGGCAAAGTTGCCCCCGAAATGAATTTGAACTCAGAACGTAAAGACAGATGAAATACCACTAAACATTTTGCCTGGCATGCTAATGATTCTGCCAGCTCACCACCTTTAACCATAATCCTTTCTACTATCAGTATAAGGCCTGATATTTTTGTGGAGGGTGCTAGTCATATACATCCACCCCCAGTACTCAACTGGTATTTATTCTATCAACCCCGAAAGGATAAAAGGCAAAGTCGACCTCGGCAGAATTTGAACTCAGAGAAATAAAGGTGGACGAAATACAACTAAGCATTTTGTTTGGTGCACTAACAATTCTGCCAGCTTCCCATTCACCACCTTAGTAGAAGCAATAATAATAATAATAATAATAATAATAACAATAATAACAATAATAATAATAACGATAATTTTAAAAATGAATTGAAATGTTATAACAAATATGTCCTATAAATGCTCATTTTATTGTTAGAACAGTTTTCCACACTGAATGAACCGAAAGTATCATTAAGACTTGTAGATTATAAAATAATAGATGTGTTATTTACTTGCAATAGAATGGAATAGTACATACAAATGATTGGTGGTAATAATAATAATCATATCAGCTTTCATTTTCATTTGGGATAAATTTCATTTCTTTATATAAGACTAGATGAAGGTAATAATGTGCTTTCCAATTAGAAGTTTTCAAGTTTGTGTAGTGTAAATATTTTGAACAACATCATTATTATTATTATTATTATCATTATTATTATTATTATATTATCATTTTTATTATTATATATCCAAGCTGGAAAAGTTTCTCACAGGTAGTGAATACTGTTTTCTATATCCTGAGAGGAATAAAGAGAAATTATATTTACGCTTGTATGTTTGTATAATTACAAATTTCCATCCTACCCAGAAGATGACTAATACCGAAACACAGAAATATATAAAGATGGACAAAATAGATGTGACAAAATGACAGATTAGTTAACAAACAGCTAAACAGCCAGACTGATGAGTTGCTGATAGGTAATAATATATTTCTGCTTTAGTAAGATAATCCATTTTCCTAATTTACCTCATACTTTTATCCCTCTCCCCGCCCTCTCTCTTTCTCTCTATGTTCACCTACTTCACTTCCTCTCTGTTGTTCTTGCTCTCACTTACATCTTAATCACCTTTTATCTGTTTTCATTACCCACCTTCTCTTGCAGTCTCTAACACATGTAGTACAGCAGTCGTCTTTCTATCCCATCATCAAACTCTCATTTTATCTTTCTTTCTTTCTGTCCTTCTTGCAGCTCCTTCATGTGCGCTAACCCTTCAGCTTCTTTTTCTTCTCATCACCTCCTCAAAGTTTTTCCTTTCTCTTCTCTTATTTTCTTATCATCATCACTTTCTCTCTCTTTCCCTCAAACACACTTTCACTTTCCATTTCGTTCACTTTTTCTCTCTGTCACATTTACCATTCTCCACATTTTATTCATGCCTTCACCAATTTTACTACTCTTATGCTTTGTCACAACCTATTTTTCTTTTATTGTTTACATGAAATCGTCTGAGGAAGAAAAGGAGTACCCTTAACCATTTTCAGGACTTCTATAATGAGTGGGAGGAAAAGAGGCAATCATCTACAAACTGGAGACTTGGCCTAGTAGCCATGCAGATCTCTCTGCAGGAACTTCCTCTGCTCCACTCATCATCATCATTATCATCATCATCGTTTAACATCCATTTTCCATGCTGGCATGGGTTGGATGGTTTGACTGGAGATTGGCAAGCCAGTAGGCCGCAGCAGGATCCAATCTGATCTGGCAGAATTTCTACAGCTGGATGCCCTTCCTTATGACAACCACTCCGAAAGTGTAGTAGGTGCTTTTTACATGCCACCAGCATGGGAACCAGTCAGGCGCCACTGGCATCGGCCATGTTCGGATGGTGCTTTTTACATGCTACTGGCATGCTCCTTTTTTTTGTTGTCTTGTATCTTTTGATACTTCTGCCTATAACTCTCTCTCTCTCTCTCTCTCTCTCTCTGACACACATCTCACCCTCACTCAGTTTCATACATTCACACTTTCAACCTTTTCTCTTCTTTTCCCTATGCTCCTTGCTATCTCTCAATGAGTTTTTCTAATCTTCTCTCCGATACTACCACCACCATCACCACCACTGCCACCACCACTCTCTACTATGCTAAAAACCTCTTCACAATCTTGTTTCTATCTGATACACAAAGCTTTTCTTCTAATTCATTCTCTCTCAGTTTCACTCATACCACTACCAGCATACACACACACACACACTCTCTCCCCTCCCCCTCTCTCTATCTTTCCCCCTCTCCCCCTTGTCCACTGCTCTTTCTCTCACATATTCACACTATCTTTCCTTCCCGCACCCCCAACATTCTCCTCTTCCTTCACTTCTCATCCCTCCAGTCCCTCGGGGGAATGCTTTATAGGTTTTTAGATAGTTTACCAAATAATGAAATGTTGATTCACCAAATTAGATTATCACATTCAGCACTAGGAGTTTCTGTCAACTTGTTTATTAATGAGATACTCTCAGATATCACACACATACAAACACACGTACACACTCACTCACAAACGCATTCATCAATACATGCACATATCAGTATACACACATATGCTGATACACAGACACACACACACATACATGCATACCAATACATATACACTAACATACAAGCACTCATATATCAATGCACACACAAACACATACATCAATACATACATATATCAATGGGCACACACATACCAATACACAGACATGCATACATGCCAATAGACATACATAAACAGGCACCCGCTCACATATCAATGCACGCATTCACATAACAATACGTGCACACACATTATATATCTACATGTGGACATGGTCAATGAATATCCCATGCACAATTATTCTCTCCCTTTCACTGATAAATTCATTCATTTAGACATGAACTCATTCATACACATACACACATTCACTACTATACAAATACCCACATACACACACACACACTATCTCTTTCTCTTTTATTCAGCCATTCGCTTTACACTCATTCAGTGATATTTCTGCTTCACTGATCCAATCTACAAATATGCACACCAACTTATACACCATAACAGTTATATATTTCTACTCTGATGTTTAGACTTACATATAGCAAGTCAACAATCATTTTCATACATATGTATAAAGACAGACATATTCTTAACTAGATTTTTCTGAAGTTCACGCTCACTATTGGAACAATACACATCGAATCTGTTATTAGAGAGACAAGCCAAGGCAAGCATAAATACATCTCGACTCATCTATATCACAAAGCGTATAGTTTGCTGAAGAGTAGTAATAAGGCTAAAACTTGTCAGGTGTGTTCATCATAGTGCCAAAATCAGACATCACTTATGATTGCATTGCACACATTCTGCTTTTGGTTTTAATTTAAAACAATTGTTGTGTCTAGGAAGGGTCATTATGCTAATAATGATAACAAATACACACATACTGTAATCTTGCAAACTAAATGCATAAACAAAGAAAAAATCTTGGGCCTGTTTTGTTTTCCTTTCTTGGAGGGAATTGATTGCTAAGGTAATGATTATTTTAGCTAATCAGTAGTTTAATTTTAATCAATTACAATTTCTTGAATCCATGTATATTGTTCCAAGAGTTAGTGTAAACCTGAGAAAAAAAATCTAGTTAAAAAGTGCACATCTCTATACATGTCTATGAATGTGCCTGTGGATTCACTACATGTAAGTGTCTAAATGCCACATTGATTAGCCACATATACAAGAAGTACAAAATGGAAAGTGTAAAGATGAACCACTGAACCAACATAATAGGCTCACCTTTTCGCAAACTTACAATTATGAGGTCCATTCCAAAGGTTTTGAGACATTTTTTTTTTTTATAGGAGAGTTAGTTATAACTGTTCTAGACCATTGTAACTTTTGCATATCATTACTGTACCTTAAATAAACTGGTCTACCAACTTGTGTTATCCCAGATTGAAGGAGACAGCTGTAACAATACTTTGAATAGACTACTAACACTGCTTGTCATAGCTGACTAGTTTTTCAGGATGCAGTTTCGGAAGTGAAGACAATTTGGAAGCTCATTATACAATTACGTTTTGTATGAAACTGAGCAAAAAACATAATGGAAAACTTGTGAAATGCTCCAGACTGCTAATGGATTAATTTGCATGAGCTGAATATCTGTTTGATGCTGGCACAAAAGGTTCAAGGACAGCTGAGTGAAGGTGAGAAATGATGAGAAGTGTGGGAGGTAGAGGGCCTTCAAAACATTAAAGGCTGGTTGAAAAAAATTCAGAATTTTCTGGATGAAGACTGTTGGAAAGTTCACTGTGAAGAAAGTTCACCTTGAGGAAAGTTCAGTGATGAAACTTGACTGAGAAATTATATCCGTTGTATCTCACCATTAATAGTTTAAAAACTAATTTATTGAAAAGAAAAATGGTGAATTAATGATGGCGAACTTTCCCTATGGTGAATTGATGATGGTGGACTTACCAGACATGCTGTTGTATATCTATAAGGACAATTAACATGCAGTTTCGATTTGGTGTGGCCACTGTCCGCAGACCTATTCATGAAGATCTGAACATGTACAAAATTTGTGCAAAGTTTGTTCCTTGGGTGTTCAGTAACAAACAGAAGGGAAAAACATGTTGGTGAGAGCTGGGAGATGGTTCAGTTCATTATCTCTAAACAAGAGTCTTTGAGTTTCTGGTGACCTGTGACGAGAGTTGGATCTACTGTTATGATCCAAAGACCGAGAGATAGAGTGCCCAATGGAAGCATCCTGGCTTTCCTAGACTCATGTAAAGCAAGTCCCCTGGGAAGCTCATGATTCCTTTTTTTTTTTTTCAACAGTAAGGTCAACATCTGCATCCACTGGGTTCCCTCTAGTCAGACTGTTAACAAAGAGTACTTTGTGGAGTGTTTCAGTGAGTTCAGGAAGGGATGTCATTGCAAAAGGTCAGAGCATTTCCACTTAGGTTGGTGGTAGATGCACCAGGACAATGCATCAATCCGCAATTCCATCCTGGTTACCAACTACTTGACAGAGATGGGCATCAAAAGTGTCCCTCACTCTCCTTATAGGCCAGACCTTGCTTCTTGTGACTTTTGGTTGTCCCCGAAGATAAGGTAGACCTTGGATCTTCAGGAACAGTGATTTTGAAGATGAAGGCGGCTGTGACAAAGATTTGCTACATCTTCACTTTGGAGGACTTACATGTGGCCTTCATTAAGTGATTGGAACACTGCAATAAGTGGAATGAATTTAGGAGATTCTACTTTGATGGAGATTAAAGTTTTGTACTTCTTTGAGATTAATCAATGTCTCTCCTGTAAAAATCTCAAAACTTTTGGAATGCACCTTGTGCTCAGCAGTGCAAATACAGGTTATTGTAAATGGATTCATTAATGTTGACATGAGAAGATTAACTTCGTGATACATTCCACTCTCACATTCGTTTTATGGTCCCATAGGATGAATACATTAGCGCAATTCGTTGGTACTTTCAACATATAGCAATAACCTTTTAGATTATATTTCAATAACCTTTTAGGAAAACACGTCTGTAACGTTTTGAAAAGCACAATATAATGATGATTGTAACAATGAGGTTTGAATGTTTACTGTATCCACAGGAAGTTGGAACTCTTACTTAAAGGGCCTGCTCTTCATATCATTACATGTTAGTTAACAAGACACATTAATTATCCAGCTGCTACCAATAATATGCTGCACATCTGGATGCACAAAATTACAGTCTTTACGCAGTCATTTGACATAATTCAAATAACAGCTAAATCTCTCTCAAATTACAGCTACCATTTTAAAAAGTAGAAAAGAACTTTCTAGAGAAATAAGTCCTACCTATCTCTAAAATGCTGGGATGGTATTGGCTGGGAAACTTTTCATTTTAGGACTGATCGATCAAGATTAACCTGAAGCTAAACAGCAAAAACTTATTTACAGAAGAACATAGATATCATCGGCTATGGGCATGATACAAGCTGGTGAAAATAACACAAATATGCAACTCCTCATTGAATCAGTAAATGGAAACAATATCGACTTGGTTAGCAGTAACTTCTCAATGTCTATGCTAAAAAAAAAAAACAAAATCAATATTTCAGTTAGTAAGAAATTTTCCCTGAAGAGGGAGCTGTCACCCCACTTGACGGTAATCACCAGGTAGGTTGAACAAAGGCCACTGCAGGTCAAAAAACGATGGGATGATTGGATAAAATCATTTTATTCTGTATCCATATGCTTGCGTTCTTGCTTTCTCTCGCTTCTATTTTCATTCTTATATTTCTTCACGGGGAGAGATAGGTGGGCGGTAAAAGTCAAAATGAATCAATGTTTAATATTTCAGCCAATTGACAGTCTTATAAGGCTTTGAAACATTCTTTTGATACCTCCAACAGATATATTTGTTACAAATACTTTTGCCTGTCATATGGAGCCAAGAAAATGTCTGCCATAAGCAATACATTATATGCATAAAATTGTATATAATAAAAGAAAAGATGCCCAAAATATGCTACTTGAACACAAATTGATTTTTCGTCTCTTTCATTCAAATAGAAAAAAAAAAATCTATTATCAACAATTACTCTTTGGCGTGGTTTAAAAGAGAAGTGACAGAATAAAAGATCTAAAGATCTAAGCAAATTTATTTGAGTTGATTTATACAAAACCATTTGATCTGATGGCCTCTCTCAAATACACAAGGCATAAATGACTTGGTCAGCATTTGACAATTATTCCAACAGATCTTATATTGACATTTTTAACTTGGAGCTATTCATACACTTACTCTGCTTCTACGGTACCAATACAGCTGACAGATGCTATGTCACACACAGATGGGGAAAAGGAATATATAATATAAATTGGATCATATCTGAAAGGAAAAATTAGGTCTTAAAATAGAAACGGAAATTTAAATGGTCAAAGATAAATGAATCTAAAACGAAGTTAATTAACTGAAAGAAATTGAAGTTAATTACATAATAAAAAAATAATTAATTCCGTATATGAATATAACTTTTCAGACAAACACTTGTCATTCATGTTGATACACAGAAAACTAATGATTGCTCGACTGGAAAATTACAACTGATGACTCTGTTCTTCAACAATTGCAATGTAAAATAAATACCACAAGGTATTTAGTCCAGCAATCTATTATCATTTGACTGCGGCCATGCTGGAGCACCACCTTTAGTTGAGCAAATAGACCCCAGAACTTATTCTTTTGGAGGCCTAGTACTTAAAATATCGGTCTGTTTTGCCAAACCGCTAAGGTACAGGGATGTAAACACACCACCATCGGTTTTCAAGCGATGTTGGGGGGACAAACATATACACATACATGCATATATATATATATATATATATATACAACAGGCTTCTTTCAGTTTCCGTCTACCAAATCCACTCACAAGGCTTTGGTTTGCCCGAGGCTATAGTAGAAGACACTTGCCCAAGGTGCCACACCATGGGGAATGAACCCAGAACCATGTGGTTGGTAAGCAAACTGCTTACCACACAGCCACTCAGGCTTCTTTCAGTTTCCGTCTACCAAATCCACTCACAGGGTTTCGGTTGGCCGCGAGGCTATACTAAAAGATACTTGCCCAACGTGCTACGTAGTGGGACTAAACCCGTAACAATGTGGTTGGTAAGCAAGCTACTTACTGCACAGCTTTACAGATTTCATTGTGGGCATCAAAGGATAAAGTCCAAGCCCTTACAGGAAAGGCTGCTAAAAGGAGCTACAGTTGATTATTGGCATATTGACAAAACAAGAAAATTTACTTATTTATGCACCATTTTGTCATTTATCACGTCCCATGGTTTCAAAGAAGGTTTTTTTGGAAATTAATCACTGTTCACTTGTTTTAAACCTTTCATTACTGTGTTTATTTTGAGATGCTCTGTGTTTCTTTCAATTACTTTAAATATAACAAAGAATTTAATAAAATAACTTGGTTATCATTCAGCTAGTGTTAGGAACATAAATTGTGACTAAGGTTTGGTGGAAGATTTTAATTCAAAACTTATGAAAACAAGACATTTGTACTCAGAGCCAGAGCTTGTTTCAGCCAGGTTGGTAACAAAAGGGTCAAGAACGAAAATTTGATGATTATTTAGACACAGGTCATCTTGGACCATGCAGCCCTATGATCAAAGGCCTTTGAGCATTACCATTCTGTTTTACTTTCAAATATATCTCTTTAATACATCTACTTTATTCATCTTTGTATTATATACATATCATTATTATATATATATATATATATATATATATATATATATATATATATATGTATGTATGTATTTATATTTATCCAATGAGTCCATTCTGTATGATTTCTAGATTTCAGTGTTATTTCCAGCTGTTCAAATACTTGCTAGAGGAAGAAATTATTTAAAATTAGAGTGCTTTCAATTCAGTCTTCCACTTTGTACAATTCCTAAATATGTTGTTTTGACATTATTGGATACGTTAACTAGTGAAATAATTTTTAAGTTGTTTCTCTCAAGATGTAATTTATATTTTATTACAGAATAAATAAGAAACATCTTTACTTAAAATTAATGCACATAAAACGGAAACATATATATAAAAGTAAATTTAAATTAGTGAAAATACAAGAGAATTATCTGCTGGATGTTATGTGGAACATTTAATTTAGAGATGATAATGTTTCTCAATATCTTTTTGAATATATAATCTTATACACATTCTCTTCATATATTTAAATGAGAAAACTTTTTTTTTGTTTTTATGTTATTGTCTAAAGAATCTGTAGAATGCCTGTAGTCTTAGCAGATACTTTAAGATTATGGAAATCAGTTTTGAACTTGAAATTCTAAAATTTAATGACTGTAGGGAAAAGGGGGTCGAGAGAGAAAGGCAAGGCTATGAGGAAGCTTTTACATAGCTTCTTAACCTATTAGAAACAACAGCAAAATATCTTGCAAGTCACACCTTAACGAGAACATACATTTGCTGAAGTAGTCCTAGATACGCTGTTTTAGGGAAAATAAATGGATGAAATAGTAATATTTGCAATGTCTGTTTCTTTTGGAAGAAAATTTTACAAAGTTAAACAATGTTGAGCAGGAAAAGAATTCAAAAGAAGTGACAGTCCTTGGGTTAATGATTTGGACGAAATAAAGCTTGACTTAATTGTTGTTGTGAAAAGCAGAAGGAAATAAAATTACATGGTATAACTTGATATCAACGAAGTTAAGATAGATCTCATATATTGTTGATGCATTCAATGATGTCAAGTTATATCACATAATTCTAAGAGATTTTTCTTAATTTCAACCAAATATCAAAACAAGATACATACGAACTTCTTTCTTGGTGTACGTGCTTTAATTTACTTCAAACTTTACATGAATTTGTGAACAACAGTACAGTGAGTTACAAGTTTCTAATAGGTCAATCACTACTTCACTTTCTTTTTGATGGTGACAGTAGGAAAAGAGTGACTATAACCTGATACAGAACAAAAGTTCCAGGGAAATTCATTCATAAAACCTCAATTTTTGTTGTTCATTTTTTATCAATTTTTTTTTCAATATTTGCATCCTTTACTGATAATATATCAGTAAAAGTTAATTTTGCTGAAGTGCTAAGTTACCGGGATATAAACACACCAGCATCGGTTGTTAAGGGGGACAACACAGACACAACGAAACACACACACACACCTGTAAATATATACATTATATATATATATATATATATATATATATATATATATATATATATATATATATATATACAGTGGGCTTATTTTCAGTTTCTGTGTGCCAAATCCACTCACAAGGCTTTGATTGACCAGAGTCTATAGCAGAAGACACTTGTCCAAGGTGCCATATAGTGGGACTGAACTTGGAACAATGTAGTTCGGAAGCAAATTTCTTACTATACAGCCACTCCTCCACCTATATATATACTCATGCATATATACATATACTCATTTATTATTTGTATTATATATATATATATATATATATATATATATATATATATATATATGTACACACACACACACACACATACATATATGTATGTAGATATGGGCTCCATAAAGTTTCTTTCTACCAAATTCTACTCTCGAGTTATTGGTCAATCTAAGGCTATAGTAAACTATGCTTTCCTAAAGTGTTATAAATAGTGATGAAACCCAGTATCACACGGTTGTAAAAGAAATTTCTTAATCACACACCCAACCCTGCAACCAATAATAAGGAAAAAGAAGAAGCCAATATGCATAAGAAAAAAGATCTATAATTTTGGAATATAAGTTTTTTTTTTTTGTTTTTTGCTAGCTCTTGAGATTTCTCTAAGAAAATAGATATTTGACATTAGTATAAAAGGACAGCCTTATGAATTATAACTTACATGTAGAAGATACATATGCATAGCAATTGAATTTATCAACACTCCATAAACTCTCCTTTGCACTAATTTTTGCCAACAGAGACCTTCATTAGTTAGTTCACATTCTTGACTTCAATAAAATTATGTATGTGTATGGGAAGAGCGTGTGTATATATGGAAATCCAACAAATTAATATTTATATCTATCATGTGAGTATAATATATCTAATTGACAGATTTTGTTTTTCCTTCATCGCCTGCTAACCCTCCTGATTTCAGGAAGAGTCTACTTCAAGCTGTACATTTCGTAAGGTTTGAGTCCCATGCTGTAAGTTAAAAGACACATTGTGTCAGCTTGATGCTTACATTGTAAACAGCATATCTATATAATTTCTGAATTAAAATAGGAATGGCAAAACGTTCCCGAGGCCTTGGTGGGATTTTTAAAGACTGCTCTTTTGTTACCATGTCATGGATGATAAATAAATCTCCTCCTGGACATGACACCAATCTACCAAAAAGAAATTACTGATAGATGATTTGGTTACTGTTTGCAGCAGCCTTGTAAACTGAAACATTGGAGAATAAAGTATATCAATAAGAAACCAAACAAAATACTCACACAACAGATTTGAACTATGAAACTGTGAGCAGGGACTCACATACCATACTCATTCAACAAATCTTTCTTTACCTATTTACAATAGAACTACTTCAGTCCTCTTCAAATCATCTGGTAACATAACTCCACAATGATAATGTTTACAGTAGCACCAGCTAAATCCACAGTCTTCTTTCTTACCTGCAACAACACTATTCAACATCAAATACAACAGACACTCACACTCAACAATACTGATGTAACTGCCAACAGAAGACAAAAATAATAAAAGTTATGTATAAAACATCAGCAACATTCAAAACACCATATAAAAAGAACTTATAAAGAAAGCAAAACGATGCACAGATGCACAAATATAAAAGTAATTGTAGGTACCACATTAGGCCAACAGAATGGAATAACAACGATGATGTATAAACGATACATTAGATAGATCAAATCAATTCTGCATGACCTCATCTGCTAACCTGGTGCAAAAGAAACTATATTAACACTATCAATAGCAAGGAAAATGAAAGCGTTTCTGTGGTCATGAAATACGCTGGAAATAGCAGATAAATTACACCCTATTGTCTTTAACCTTTTATCATTCTAATTTCTCTTTCAAATCAAATGTAATGCTTATTTATTCACATTGATATGAATCGGTCATGCATTAGTTTGCAGCCTTGAGATTTCAATGATGCGATTGTCTAATTTTAGAATAATATCGTGAACTAAGTACAAGAAGCCATATCTGGCCATTTTGAAGATAAAGCAGGTAAATTATTTTCACCGGATATAGCCAGTTTAAACGCTAAATGGTTAAAAGATGAAAAAAATACATCAAGTAATATAGTCCTAGATACACAATGCTTAAAAAAGGAAATAACCAGATAGTCAAGGATGAGACATGTTTGATCATATAGCCCTGCTGGATTAAGGCTGATCTGAGATTAAACAACAACGATATAACTTGATGTAATTTGCATTAACTTGAACAACACTTGTTAAAGATAAATGTTTTGACCATAAACACAATACATCATAGGTAAGAGTAATAAAGAATTGACCTCTACACTACTTGGCCATTTGTTTGGTTACAATTATCATCTAACATAAAGACAATCAGTTGTAAATTGAATGCTAATAATACTCAAATAGAATCAACAATGCTTTTTTTGTTTTACTTTATAATTATTTTTTATAATTTTTAGTTTCTTCTTTTTGCTCCAATTTATTTTGGTTTCCAATTTTGCAAAATATAATTCAATGAGTATGAAATAAAAAAAATTACGAAAAAGAAATAAAATTATAATATCTGGGGAGATATTAATTTTAGATAAGGTGTATTTTCATTTCTCTCAAGCTTAAAAGTTATTTCTAAACTTACATTATGATAGTATGACTTGCTGCAAAAGATCTTGCTAACACACGATACGTTCAGGTCATGCCACTAACCATTCTCCTCCTATCCCATGCTTTTAAAGCACCTTGTTGCCACAAATGTCTTCAGAAGAATCAATAACAATTTACTTTGTCTAAGCAAAAGTGTCATGTTACACAAACGTGTCTGATGATGAAGTCTCATAAATTTATTTACCAACAGGGAAATTAATTGCTCTACATATACATATACGTATATATATATATATATATATATATATATATATATATATATATATGCATCTCTGTCTCTCTCTCCCTGTATAAACACACACACACACACACACACATATATATATATATATACATGTTTATGTTTTTGTTTTGCAAGATTCCTGATTTGAAATCATGTGCTGAAACAGATATTGTTATATTTGGGGATGGTCATGTTATTTTTAATTTTTTTTTTTTTTTCCAAATAAACACACGCTATATATATTCATTCTTCATTTCAGATTTATTATTACTTTTATTTTAGTGGCTGGAAATCTTTCATCACATATCCTGTGACCTCTTCAATGACTCTCCATCCTAGGTGTCCCCTATCTTCTTCCTTTCTCTAGAACCCACTTTTTGCCATTCTTTCCCTCATGAGTCTTAGATTTTATGGCACTCTCTACAACAATATTCTATCACCATGTTACATTTGTTCAGCTAGAACTTTGTTCCATCAGAGATGGGATTTATGGCTCCCATAGATCGTGATTTCTCCATGTTATATGTCTTTATCATTTATCTTTTCATTTCCGAAATAAGCATGATCTCCTTCTTCTTTGCACATGCATTTGACCAAGACATATTTCGTCTTTCACACCTTCCTTCTCTGGATTGATCTGCATCTCTGCAGTTATCTATCTCTTACTCTGATGTCACTCATCTCTAGTATCCATCTACTAAATCCACTTACAAGGCTTTGTTCAGGCCGAGGCTATAGTAGAAGACAGAGGGATGTTTTGGTCATGAATGACCCTGAGATTGCACCAAGAAAGTTCCCCTGCAAGGCACAAGTCTGGGCAAAGTTGTTTGTAGAAAAACAGCAATTACCCATGGCTGCCTTTCTCCCCTCCCCTCGCCACCAATGTTATCCAAAGGAAAAGCAAAAGCTGATACGGCTTGGCACCTGTGACATCGCAACTCATTTCTACAGATGAGTGAACTGGAGCAACATGAAACAAAGTGTCTTGCTCAAGAACACAACACACAGCCTGGTCTGGGGATCAAACTCACAACATCACAATATCATGATGGTAAGTCTGATGCTCTAACCACTGAGCCATGTCCATTCATATATACATATATACATATATATATATCCACACACAAACATATATATATACATACAGACACACTTATATGCATACACACACATACATACATATATATATATATATACATATATATATATATAGATATATATATATACATATATATTTATATACACACACATACACGTACACACATGTATATACACACACACATATATATATACACACACACACACACACATATATATAGATACATACATATACTCATATAAGCATCATAAGAAAAAGAAACCAAACCATGCACACAATTTACCTTTGCCGTAAGACTACTACCTCCACCTCCACTTTCGCTCTCACCAGATCTACAGAAGCAACCAGTTTCTTATACAAAAATTACTTTCCATTCCCACAGAGTTTAAAAATTAACTGTTTTTTTCTGAGTGACAGCTAACTTCAGGAAGATCGCTAGCTAAAGTGATTAATAACCTATGTGTCACATTGTGATTACATCTGAAATTTTACTTAGTCTGTGCATCTTGTTTATATGTAGCTAAGTGTGCAAGAGAATGATGGCAATTATAAGCCTGAAATGTCAATCCATAAAGTGCTTTTTCAATGACCACCACCTTATGGGATAGTAAATTTAGTTAATGTAGAAATATGGTTAAAAGCACACTTGGGAAGAGAAAATCATACTTTAAAGTGATAAATGGCTTGTTCAAAACAGGAGATTAGAAACAGTTCTTTCATTAGGATTTTCTTTTACAAATGGAGTCTTTGGTGGCTGAGTGGATAAGGTATTGGATTACAGTCTTGTAGGGTTGTGAGTCAATATTCATTGAAAGAGTTGTTGCCTTGTTGCTGAGATGGCATAATTCTATGAGATTTAGAATCACCAAGCTGTAAGAAACCACAGATAGCAGACATTTTTCTAGAATATTTCCTAAGGCACACTGACATATTAGCCAAGGTTGAAAACCAGTCATCATTGTTTCTGTTGCCTTCAGGCATCATCGTCATCATCATCATCATCATCATCAACAGTCATTATTATGTATATCGATCATCACTGCCAAAAGTAAAACCTAGTGCACAGCCTGCTAAATATAGCAGCCAAATCACACTTAAATCCTCCTTACACTGTCTTGAAAAAGATAAAATTCAGTATAATGTTGTTTTAAATTAACTACATAAGCTTGGTCAAAGTTGGGAAAAGCTTTGGGTATAGGTCTGCTCATTTAAGATGAGCCTAGGGCTAAATAGTTACTGAACAAGTAATTGAATTCTAGAAAATAAAGAATGAAAGAAAATGAATGTTAAAATACATGCAGTTTTCTTTTTCATAAATTCAATCCAAATAAAGATACTGTTCCTATAACATTTGAATGTTTTTCAATCTGGTGGATTTAATATGGCTGATATACAGCTTGAATTTTTCTATGTAGTTGTTGTTGGTGTTGTAATTTTACTGAATCCATTCTCCCTGGTCAGGGAAAATGGATCAAATAGAATGATTAGTATGGACCTTAAGGGATTATACTAAAGAAGAGATGACTTGACAGTTTTGGCATATTGTTACAAATAAACAATCTGCCTTGTACTGTTACTGATTATAAAAGTGACAATCAACTTTTCTTTCTTTCTTTCTTTTTTTTTATATCTTCACTCATTTAAATGTAATACCGATGGCTTGTTACAAAAATTTGAATAAAAGACTAAATAGTTCTGTGTAGAGGGTCATATTTCATGTTTAATTTAGTTATTTCTAAAGAATATCTATTCATCAAAATGTACCCTACAAAGACAATAATAATCATTTGTGCAGCTATATACGTTACAATCTCTGGTGGCTGACATCATATTTGTAAAGCATAGATCAACCATACAACCAGAAACAAGTCTCATACGTTGATATCACACTTACACAACATATACCAAGTACAGTCACTAATAAATATACACAAATGTGATACCTGCTATAACAATATATTTATCATAGAATATCTTAGTATTTACTACAAAATTTGATAATAATAAAACATTTACTGCACAATATAGTATATATTCACTATACAATATAGCACTTAAATCATTTACCGTATTGTAAAGTTTCTTTAATCTGGTATCCATTAGACCCAATTTGCAAGCATTTTTCTCAATGCACTTCACTTTTTTACCAAAATGCTGTCACTTGCTGTCAACATTACCCATCATTGTTTACATTCAAGTTAAAAATAACAGTTTAGTTATACACTGTCCATGCATTAGTGAAAATGTCTTCCAAGGTTGATAAGAGTAGCCATTTTGGGAAAAGTATGAAAAAAAAAATTTTTTTTAAACCAGCATGTTATTCTAACATTGCACCAGGAAATTGAAATAATACAGTGTCTTCCAAAAAAAAAAAAAATAATAATAATAAATAAAAGGAACGGTATTATCCATTAAAGAAACATAGGTTCTTCAACAATTTAGAACATTAAAAATAAAAAAAAAGACAAGTTGATGCAATTTATGGCTGATTCGGGGACAGGCAAAAGTGTTGATGTACAGCAAGTATCTTTTAAAATAAAATTTACAGAGCTGGATATACGAGGAGGCGCTGAAAAGTCCCTGGCTTTAAGTGTATCGTGAAAGGCCTGCTTACAGGCCCAACCATCAGAATTCTTTTACAGGGCTGAGAAAAACTGAAGGACTGCTGCAATACGTGGGTGAATCTGAGAGGGGAATACGTTGAATAAAATCATAATTAATTGATCCTCCTGTATTTTCTTTTACCCAAAGCCAGAAACTTTTCAGCACCCTTTCGTAGTGTTATTTAAGATGTTTACTGCAATGTGATCTGAAAATATACTAGTTTCAATGCCAATGGTCAAGGAAAATACTAAGCATTTATGGGAAGATATGCATATTGCAGAAAAGTGAATGTTTTGTAGTTGGTTGGCTCAGGAACTTTAAAATACATGGCATTTGTAGACACAATATGTACAGAAAAAAGAAGCCAACAGAGTTTGAAGCTGCTGAAAAATATACTTGTTGACCTGGTTAAAACCTGATTTTGTAGATTTTTAAGACAGAGATTCAGTACATAATCTGGCACTATCCAGCTCTTAATGGTATTAGATTATCAAAATTGTACTTGTAAAAAATATGCGCGTGATGACATTTACTTCATAATAAAATTTATTTAGTACACAATATAATATTATGCAGCATGGCTGCAGTTTAATAACTAAAATAAGTAAAAAATAAAAGGTATAGTATAGTTATTATTATTATTATTCAGTAGTTTTATTTTTATAACGTGCTTTCACTTCACTACCGAGCGCAGCTCTGTGTGCCTTGGGTATGTGGTGTGGTTTGCTGTGATGCTCTTATGGTTACTGTATTGAAAGTGTTTTGCGTAGGATGTGTGCAGTGTTCAGTAGTGCAATTTTCTGTATGTTACATATATATTTCTAAGTCCTGGTGTTTTTGTTATGTATTTGTCTGAATTATTATTATTATTACATCCACAGTACAGTTTCATATTAATACTTTATCAATTACACATTATAAATCTAATATAATTATTACAAAATATAACAGTAATATATTTTGCTATGTTATATCAGAACAACATACTAAGATGTTACTAAACATTTACAAACTTTCCATTTTTTAACAACTACGTCACACACTGCAATATTCGGTTTTTATATATTTATGATTACTTATTTATTTATTTATTTATCTGTTTATATTTTTTTTTAACAGACCAATATCAATAAACTGACATCCAGAAGCCCTTGGGACATTATCAAAGGAGGCAGCTAACATCATTTCTAAACAGAAGTAGTAACTGATGGTTAGTGAAGAGGAGGCACTCTGGGAAGTTGGGTAGATGGATGAAGTAGGTGATTTATTTATTTTTAAAAAGTTGATGACAGTGAAAGAAAATGCAGGAAAAGTTCGAAAGAATTTAAAATCCAGGATTTTAGAAAAATAAAATTCTTTTGGAATTTGTTGGCAGTTATTTTCATTTGAGGGGGGGAAAAAACTAATAAGTGAAAGGGAAAAAGTTTATATTTTTATATTCATTGTTGTTGAATACAGTGGTGATGATGATGGTGATGATGATGATGATGATGATGATGAGGTGATGATTATATTTGGTATAATGATATTAATGGCAGTGGTACATGCAGCAATGTTGATGATGATAATTACAATAGTGGTGACATTATAATTAAGTGAACCTTGTTCCTATAACAGCTATTACGTGTGGGCTGGTGGCTGGTACTGGTGGTTAGATTGATAAATGTGATGACGGCTACACTGTAGATGGTGGCGGTGGCGATGGTAATGGTGAAGATGATTAGGACGAAGACAATGACAATAAGAGTTATAATGACAATGGCAATGATAGAGATGATGATGATGATGGTGATACTTATGATGATATAAGTTAAGCAGATGACAAGAACTATGTTGACAACATTTTCCTGCAATGTTTTTTTTTATTCTTTTTTTTTTTACATCACTTTGTCAGTTTTTCACATTCTTGCCTCTCCTCTATTCCCTGCCCACTGCTTTACTCAAAAGTGAAAGTAAAAAAAACATGCATACGTACACACACACACACTTATACACACAGAGGTTTCTTATGAAATATCACAATGTTAACTTTGACAATATCTGAGGTATCAAGAATCTCTTAAGTGACAAACCATCCAGTCATTTCAATTCCACAGTTGATGATAGTCCATCCATCAATATTGATATATGGAGATGTTTCTTCTTCATCATCATCTTCTTCCTCTCATACCCATTTTTTTTTCTTTATTTGTTTTAAATTTATACATATTATTTGCTAATCTAAATTTTTTTCTCCTCCTCCTCCTCCTCCTTCTTCTTCATCTCCCATCAAGTAGTTTTGTAGTGTTTGCATAAATATATTTTTTTTACTTCCGACTTAGTCAAACACTCATCATCTAAGACCGAAGACAGTAGTTTCGATTTCAGTTGTAACAAGAATTGACAAAACTACAACAACTACTACTACCACCACCACTGGTTGTGGTGGTGTCGACAGTAGTAGTAGTAGTAGTAGTAGTAGTAGTAGTAAACAGCAACAATAGCAGTAGTATTGGTGCTGATAAAGTTGGTGTGAGTTATGATGAACTGCATTGAGAAAGTGATTCAGTTACAAAAGTAGTTAATGGTGCAGAATTCAGAGAAAGAAACCTGTAAGATTGAAGATAGAAATTTTGGTCTTTAATGTTATTTATGTCCTTTTTTTTTTTCTTTCTATCTACAAATCTCTCTTTCTCTCATTGTGCTCGAACATATGAATGCATAGAAATATGACTATGAGTGCATTTGCATACATGCATGCATGTGAATCTGTCTCTGCGTTTGTGTATGCACATGATTCATTGCTTGCAATATATGATATAAAGACTGCATAGAATAAGGGTTTTTGACCATTTTTTTTTATCTATGGACCCCTTTGATTACTATTCTATTTTGGTGGACCCCTATAGCTATTTAGTATTTAAAAACTAGTTTTATATGATAGAAACTTCTTTCTTAATTCCAAATTTGCTTTTCACACATTAACATGTATAGTTTGAACTATGTAAAATGTTAAAGCAGCAGATCCCAACGTTTTTGCCCTCATGACCCCTTATCCAAAAGCTTGAAACCCATGTGACCCCCTACTATCAGCAGCTTGATTTACATTTTAAACTATTTTCTGCTCAAGGCACCAAACAGTGAAACTGAACCCAGGTGATTAGGAAGTAAAGTTCTGACCACAGGGCCATGCCTGTACCTATTCTTTTATGTGTTTTAGTCATTAAACTGCGACCATGCTGGGGCATCACTTTGACTTTTCTTTTAGTTGAATGGTTCAACTCCAGCACATATATCTTATGTAAGGTACTTATTCCATCAGTCTGTTACTGAACTGCTAAGTTACAAGCACATAAACATACCAACACTGGTTGTTAAGCAGTGATGGGGGACTAACACAGACACACACACACATATATATATTTCATGAGCTTCTTTCAGTTTTCATCAATCAAATACATTCACAAGGCTTTGGTCAGCCTGAGGCTATAGTAGAAGACACTTGTCCAAGGTGTCACACAGTGGAACTGAACCCATACAGTTAGGAAGTAAACTTCTGATCACACAGCCATGCCTGTACCTATCCCAAGATTAATTTAAAATAATAATCAATAATGATAATGCACATGGAAATATTGTGGAATTTGATACCAATCAAGTATATTAGCTAAAATATTATCAAAGGAATAACTAATTGACATCATAATATGCACTCAAAACAGCCTGCTTATGAGAATATATGAATTAGTAAAGATACTGATGTGATACTATTTCAAAGACATCTCTAGTCATCAGTTTGTATATTTGGAACAGAAGAACAGAAGTAGCCAATAATGAGAATATTTAAAATATGGAAGCATTTGGCGATAAAATTATTTGCATTCTAGATTATGTCCTCAGTATCCTTCCATTAGCTTACTGTTGTTTCTGCTATAAGATGCAGTGGACAGATGATTGAATGCCTGACATCTGCAGCCATCAGTTTATACTTTACTAATAAAAGGACAAAACTAGTCAATAAGAATATTTAAAACATGGAAGTATTTGGTGATGAAATTATTGGGTTGTCTGCAAAGTTTCTGCCAATTTGTAGTAGCTTAACTTTCGACTTATTTGCCGTGAAACCACCTCAATTCTGGGAAGAGGGTATTTCCAAGTTAAAGAAAAGATGGAGATGCATTGTGCAACAAAATGGTTCATATTTGGTTGATTAAAAATGTAATGGCAAGTATTTATTGACCTTTTTCTTTCCTTTAAAAATCGGCACAAACTTTCCGGACAACCCAATATTTACATTATAGATTATATACTCAATATCCTTCCATAGTTAGAGTTGACGACTGTAAATCAATGGGTAAAATTATTCAATGAACTAGCAAACAGAAAAAAAAAAAGTTTTAAAAATCTGTCACTGAAAAGTGACAGAAGTAGCTATCTGCTTATATGTCATTGTAACCCATCATTTTCAGCAAGCAGCATTTTACAACTTTTTTTACAAATTAATGGGCTCAGCATTTTGGTTAAGATCTTTCATTATTAAATACAAAGTGCTAAGTCTTTAGGCAAGAAATTTATCAATGCGTTCAATCATCAATTTGACTGGCTGCACCATTCTCTATAATTGGATACAATAGCAAATAAATTAACAGGAAAACTAAAATCAAAGCCCTCACTTCAGTTTCTCAATTTGTAAAATATATTTAAAACCACAGTTTCGAAATTGCTGTGAAATTGTTATTTCCCACTGAAAAGTTATCGAATTTGAAGAATATTTATGTGGCTAAACTTTTCGCCAATGCACACTTAACTGAATATTTAATGTTTTATGGAAAACAAAATATTCCGATGACTCAATTGAAAGCTGGTAAATTTTTAAATAGTTTTAAGATTGATTTCAGTGGGAAGTAAAAAAAAAACGAAATATATTAATAAATGAATAAAGAATTTGATAAAAAAATATCTTCCTGTCATTTTACAAAGTTTGACAATGCAAATAATGTTAACTATGTTTAAATCATCTTAAACTATTTAAACTTTAAAATAAAAATTAAAAACACACAATCAAATGAATAATAAATAAACAATTTCATTCTAGAATTGTTTTTTCAATTAATAAATTCTTTTTTGTATTTTTAGACAAATTGATTTTCCTGTTAGTAAAATGGAATTTCGAATTATTACTTTTGCCTTTGTTTATTTATTTATTTATTTCTATTTTTGCATGTTTCTTTTAAACTATCAAAACTTTCATTTCAAAATTCTCAAAATATCCCACTAGAATTAATAATTTAAAAAAACAAATCTATGACACATGAAAATCCTGATTTGCTATGAGGATATGTTATCCAAACACTTAGGGAGTTTTAAAAAATATTGTTTCCCCATTTTAAAGATATTAGGGTGTTTTTGAGGAAGGAAATTTCGTTGCTATGCTGAAGTAAACTGAGTGACTATTTTGATTTTCACAGAAAAAAATCCTGATTAAATCAAAGGAGGCCACTGCTTGAAGAACTGGATAAAAGCTTTTCCCAGTTGCATGTAATATCTGGACACATGTAGCCTCTATGTAATCACTGAAATTGCTAAATATAGCAGCCAAATTTCCCTTCATATCACATGCTCTTTGTTTAAATGAATAAATGACATATTAGATCATATAATCTTTGGTACACTATGCCTGAAAAAAGAAAAAAAAGACAATCATTTCTGGAACACATTCAATCTGATGGACCAGATCTGATCTGGGAGTGGAGATAAACTATTTTCCGAACAAAAGTGTGCATGTGTATCCATGTATATACGTATGCATATATGTAAATGAGTATGCCTATGTACACATACATATAATATACATGTATGTGCATATACTTGCATATGCACATACATGTATGCATGCATTCATACACATACAAACGTCCATACATGCACATTTATACAAGTCTTGGGTTACCAGTTCCTAAGAAAACAGACCGTTTCAGATAAAAGATTCAAATTGTTGGATCAGAGTGTCGATAGGTTTCATTAACAACAAGATATAGATCAATGCCAGCGCCATTATCATCATACATTTCAAAGGACTCATTGCCTTTGATAATGTGTGAGTATAGATGTAAGAATTATAAGTTTTCTTTCCTTTATGAAGACAACATGTTATGATACAGTGATGGTAAAGATTAGAAACCATAAATTAAAAACTTATACTTACCAGTAGAGAATTTCATGTATGAGAAAAGCAAACTTTCCCACAAGAATTGGAAATGACTTACCTAAAATTAAAAAACAAAAATAAAGATTGTATTAAAATGATGTTTTAATTATTTCTTTTTCTTTTCTTTTTTGAAAAATTGTAAAATAAGTATGGTAATTAATTTAGAAAGCTGAATTAATGCATTTTGGAAATCATCAGAATTCATTGCTATGGCTTTCTAAAATGAATACTTGTAATTATGTATTTCATAATTTTTTCAAGTAAATAATGATTAGTTGCATAACATTGGATTTATAAAATACTACTGAATATATTTCAATGTTTCATCTTTTATCAAAGTATAGTTTGGGTAAATCAGCTTGGCGGATCTCATCCGACTTTAATCCTTTCCATTGAAAAGACTTAAAATTAGTATTGAAAATGCATGAAGAACATTCACCAGTCAAACAATTCTCCCGCTGATTACAACAGCAAATTTCAGGTGTTACAACATGATCTAAAGCTAGACTAGCTCTTCTGTCAGCAAACCCCCTCTGATCCACGCCTGTATGATGATAATGGCAATGGTGCCAGTAATGATCTATATGATCTTTAATCCCAGTTGAGTGATGATTGAACAGACTTATGACCAAACGTATTTCAGCAATTCTTTTGGTAGTTATTCAGTGTTATATGAAGGGTTCTATTTATTGTCCAATGCATCCTTTCTTTGTTGTAAAATAGTGGAATGTGTAATTTGACAAAGATTAAGGTGCTATTTCTTGTAGAATAAGTAATTGTATAAAGGTTTCCTTTATGACAGTTCTACCAATACAACATAGGCCAGATCCACATATGTGAATTGAACAAACAGAACATGGTTTAATCAATGCTTCTTCTCAGCTGATCTGTGATAACATGGCTTGGTAATCAGTTAAAGATTCTACTATGTAAACTATTAAAGGTATGACAGATGATTGAAAGACTTGTGTAGATCATTAGAATTATCAACATTGTTTGACATTTATGTCTATTCATCCATGCTTCTATGAGCACTATAAGTTTTCTCCAGAACACATTAACTCATCACTTGTTGCAGTCCTTTATCTTCACTCTGATGAGATTTTACTCCCTGAAATTAGCTATCACCACTTTTTCCCCATATATTTCTTTTTTTCTTCTTTCCCTATTTCATTGGTTCCTTCTGTGTGGATTACTGAGAACTTCTTTATCCAAATGTTATTCAGATAAAGAAGTATTAAGCGATACATATAGAAGGAACTTCTCTTGTAGGCGTCTCCTAAGAGAGAATCAGGAGTTTCCCATCCTTGTTCAAACTGGATAGCATCTCATCTAAACTCATTTTCCCCTCATCAGTTGTGCTATAACTATCTACAGGGTGTCCACAAAGTCTGGGTACATGGGGATTAATACATACTTTAAGAAATGATTATTTCTTATATTTAATTGTTTAGGTTATGATTTTATCTACTCCATGTACCCAGACTTTGTGGACACCCTGTATAATATTTACAGTTTCTAAGGCAGTGAGTTGGTAGAATCATTAGCATACAAGGCAAGAAGCATAGTGGCATTTCATCAGTCTTTATGTTCTGAGTTCAAATGCTGCTGAGGTCAACTTTGCCTTTCACCCTTTTGGGGTCAATAGAAGAAGTACC
>NC_142945.1:44321302-44348802 GCF_046866305.1 Octopus bimaculoides | reverse complement strand
ACAGTAGTCAAAAGTAATCAAAACATTAAAGAGTGTATATATATATATATAAAACAAATAATAAATGAGTATATACGTACAGGTATATGCATACCTACGTCTACCTGTATATATAGGTGCATATCTGGGTACAGGACTTTGCAAACAAAACGTAGACAAAAAAATAATAATAACCAGAGTACAGAACACACACAGGTCATATAGAAAACATTTTCCTTCATCAGCTACCCCCATTCTAACACAGGCGTTTCGAAGAGTAGGGCAGGACGCATCGTTAAAATGGCTCTTCCCGTGGATCACAAATTAAATTTGTATACACAAATTAAACTTGTACCATTGAGGAAGTAGTGGCGGACAGAAAACAAGAAAGGAAAACAAACGGAAAAGAAAACAAGACAGAAAAGCAAACGGAAAAGGCTACACGGCCAGACGTGAAAAATTATGTGTATGTGGAACGCTGATATAACTATATATTCTATTGTACGCAGTTAGTACCATAGTATACATTCTATCAGTCTGTAAGCGATACCCATTTCTTTTTGAGACATTTTATGTTCAACTTGCCTTAAATACTCTCCACACGTCAATCTTTAATGATTAGTCGTTTGACCTATCATGCGAGTTTGGGACATTTGGTCGAGTTTGTAGTTTGGTTGGACACGTATTGCGAGGGAGAAGGATCTGGGATGTAATAACGTTGCGCGTAATACATCCTCAAACAATTAATCTGAATCATCACCGAAGCCAGCCCTTTGCTTATAAATAGCATTGTTGAAATAATTTATGAGCAAAGAGTTGAGAGATTTCCTGGAGCACACGTCCTGATATTTTCATTCTGCTATAACGAAGTACGTGTAACCAAACGACGGTCAGAGTTGAATTATCCTAACGATGGATGAACTATACACCCAACAGAATTCATGTGTTATTTGGTCCACTGTATAATTTAGCAGAGGAATAAAGTCACGCTGTTATCTTGAAGTTTGTTTCCTGTATTATTTCCATAAGTTAACAAGCCACACATTATATAATGGTTTGCAACATTCCGTAGTAAACCACGAGAAACTTTATAACCACCCCAGCTAAATATCTGTATTGCCTGGATATATGTTTACAATGCTTAACTCTGAGTAGCACCATGGGATTATCAAGTGTAAACAGTAAGTGTGTGCGTCATTTCTAGTGCAGCATATTTTTTATTTATTTTTTTATGGGTCCCATCGGTTACTCTTATAAGAATTGGATGAGATATGATGGCTCGGCCATCTCTCCCCAGTTCTTATATTAATCATTAAATTCAGAAATACAACAACACGAGGGATAACGGTAACAACAGATCAATAATTTATTCTAGGTTGGTGTAGAGCCATTTCGTTCCTGGGTGAACAGGCTTGCCGCTAGATTACCAAGGAAGCTTCGACCACATGTCGGTATCGAGCTGAGAGAATACGCTATTGCTTTTTCTCCATCTGTTGCATTGCGCATGCGTGTTCGGGTACTTCCGCTGACGGCAAATCCCTTGCACATGCGCAATGGCACTTCCCAAGATGGCGGCCACACGCGCCACTACACTCTGTTGGAATCCAGTAGCGATTCGATGTTTAAAACTAGTTTTATAGAAGTCTCTTTCAAAATTCCCATGTTGTTTATTACACATTTACCTGTGTAGAGGGAACTTCGTAAAGCGTCAGAGAAAGAAATCAAACTGTATCTTGTAATAATTACATCTAAATTAAAACCTTTCCATGGACCCATACAACATTACTGCCGACCCAATTTACTATTTTGGTTGTGTGGGCGTGACGGCTCCCATTCCCAAATTTTATACGGAGCCTGGTTCAAGAACCACTGATCTTAGGCATTGCTATCACAGCCATTCTTTTATTTCGACAAAGAATGATGTGAGGGAGATTTGGGGTGTCATCTCTAACAGGTTGAGTGACTACAAAGAGGTTTCCTTTTTCACTGGATACACTTAAGAAGAAATATCCACACGATGTACAAAAGATCGTAGCAACAAAAACGGGGACTATTTTAGCCTGTCAGAGTTAAAAAGCAAGTGCCTAACCCATCGGGAGTAAACAGTGAATCATTTATTTTGCAGATTAATGCTTTGGTATTAATGTTTAATCTTTTTTTCATAGAGATTTCTCAAAATTTCGTCAACAACCCGGTTGATATTTGAATACTAGGAAAATTTCCTCCGTCACGTGAAGATTACCCCCTTTCCTCAATTAGTCAAAATCCTACAGTTTAAGATAGGGATATAGTTGATTCAGTCGTTGACAATATTTGACTAGTTTATCTAATCCACGCAGAAAAGCTAAATGGTAAGGTAAACCCCCAGTACAATTTGAACTCGGAACGTCAAGAAACGTAATTACATAGTATTTGATTTGTCCTTTTTTAAAATCTGCTTTGCACGTCCTTATAATGGTGATAATCACGATTTGTAACACAGGTACGAGATCAGAGATTTGGGAGAGGGGTATAATCAAACAAATCTATATCAGTACGTGACTGACATTTATTTTAACAGGTCAAGCGACTAGGTAGAAGCTATCGCGTCGGTATTGTTTGTTGTTGTTCCAAGTGCATTTCCTTCCATTTACAGAAACTTCAAAACGTGTAAGACAACTCGAAAACATCGGAGATAAATATAGTTAAACGTTAATCAATAAAGTCTTAAACACAGCCAGGAAACGTTTAGACTTGTTTTTTTAAAAAAATATATCTAAAAATAGTGAAAGGTGACTTTTTATACGCATCAGAAAACGATTGAAAAATTATTTATTTCTACATAAAACCAGTTGATTATTGATGTGTAATGACTGAAATACCTTATTTACGAAACAAAAAATAAAATAAAAGTTGTTTGGTTAACCTTAATTATAAAATTTTTACTACAGATTCTAAAAAGAAAATTAGAAGTAAATTTGTTATGGACAGGTTGTAATGTTTTTAGTAGTGAGTTCACGTAAAATTAACTATTACCTTACTTGAAAAAAAAATAATTCAAAACAAAAAGTGAAACGAGTTTTAGTCGAAAGAATGAAAAATAGGTTTGTTGTAATTAAATGAACAACTGCTTTAAAATTCATTTAGGTTTGTTGATTTCTTCTTCTTCTTCCAAATAAGCGCTTAGAAAATATTTTTTTCCCCCCTTTGTTAACAAATTAAGACAAACAGTCTATGTATATTATTAAAATCAACACATTTACAACAAACCTGTAAATAAGTTATTGCACAAGATATTATTTGTAGACTTCCTCATACAAGAAACAAGAAAACGTCTTGGATGCAGGTTCGTGACTGAAGAAGTTGAGTGAACTAAACGAATACAAATTAATAAAAGTCGAACAAATGACGAAGACAGACTTCTAGAAATAACAGCCAAATATCCTTAAATTACATCCATTGACATTGAACAATGACGCATTACATAATAATGTGTATTCTTTTGTACCCTATGCCAAAAACTATATGCAGGTGCAAAAACTATATGCAGGTGCGTGCGCACGTGGGCAGCCATCGACGTTTTCTATTCAAAAACGTGATTTTCAACATGCTAACATTCATAGCTTTGTTTGCCTGAAGATATTAAAAAAGAATTAATTCACAATCTCCCGAAAGTTCATAAAATGTTTACGTCGTCAACAACACATGTATCATATATATATATATATATATATATATATATATATATATATACACACACACACACACACACAGACAAACAATTTGTAGGTGGAAGTGCTACCAGTTGAAAGCTCTGCAAACCGGACGCTAGCAAGTCTATGAAGTCATCAGGAGAGAATGCGCCCAGTTTTAGGGCCTACCTGTTGACCGCATCATTGCTCACTGGCTCCCTTCACTGAAATGAGACCCCACATGCTAGACCAACTGGTTATCGAGTTTCGCTCAATTTTCTTCTTGCCATTGCTCATCGTCTCTTCTAAGCCAAATCCAGTGGTTTGCCTTTTCCACTGTAGCATGGATATCATTCGTGGTGGTAGTCTAGATATCATTCGTGCGACAAGTTAGACCTAACGATAACAACAGTCCACTCATACTGTGTCCAACGAATCCTCTACATCCGATTTCGCCTGGAAGATGCTCCATTTTCCAGCCGCTCGGGCTCGAAAGATTAACCATTATGAAAATCTCTTCGAGGAATGGGAAGACGCAGGCTGGAAAGCGGAGCATTTTCCAATTGAAGTCAGATGTAGAGAATTTGTTGGATACAATGTGAAGCGATTGTTGTTATCGCTAGGCCAAACTCATCGTAAAGCAAATACCACCACGTGTGATATTCAGACTACAGAGGTAAAGGCAGGCCACTGGATTTGGTTAAAAAGAAACGATGAGCTATGACTAGAAGAATACTGAGTGAAACCCGACAACCAGTTGGTCTAGCAGGCTGGGCCTCATTTCAGTGAATGGGGCCGGTGTGCAACGATGCAGTCGTGAGGCAGGCCCCGAAACGGTACGTAAACTTGCTGGCATCCAGTATGTGGAACTTTCAAGTGGTAACACTTGCGTCTGCAAGTTGTTTGTAAAATATCTAAGGATTTGTTGTGGTAGCCACTGACATACCGGAAAGACAGTTAAGCATATTGAAAAGACAAGCGGACTGCTTGGAAAGACGAGCTGACAATGGGGAAGACACACAGTCCACACCTCTGTAATACTATTGTAACCTCTACCAATGTGAATGACAGCTCTACAATTGACCGAGAGAAGGGAGTCAAGAATCAATCAAACCCAGTGATTAACACAGAAATTAACTTGGAAATGATTATAGCTATTCCTATATATAAGAATTAAATTGTGATTCAGTGTCTTTATGAAATAAGACTAATTTATATTTCTTCTTATATATATATATATATATATATATATATAATGACTAGCTTTTGCTGTTGACAATATGTGTAACACGGGGAGTTTTAAAACATTGAAGGCAAATGTCTGTCTTTTCAATGCATCTACCTAACGTTTGCGCGTATATGATATAGAGGAAGGTATGTGACAAGAATACACATACACAGACGGAATCAAGCCAGGAATATTAAAAATGCTCATGCAGGGAGTTGAGAACACCATAATATAAACACGTACAAAAATACAGTTAGCATTTCGAAAAATTATTATTTAGAAGATTTTTATATGACATATCAAACTGAAGATGACTGTAAAATATGACTTTTCATACGACTTAATTACATATGGCTCAATTCAGCAGGTCTACAACATTCAATAAATGTATAATGATTAGAGAAATAGGTATAGAAAGTATAGAAACATTACCTGTCTGTTCTGAACTCACTCCAAACATAAGTTACGTTAGTGTTCATATGTGATATTACTTGTCCGAATGGTTTGTTTAAAACCTTTAATTTGTCTGGTAAATATAATTTAATAAAACAACGAACACCTGCCGGGGAAATGTCTTGTTTTCTTAAAAAAAAAAAGAGACTGTTTTATAAGATTATTAAGCAATTTCAGGAATGCCCAATAATGCTAACCAACAAAGAATGCTAAACTTTTTCAACTAAAACCAATAAAAATAAATGGTTCTTGTTCATCGGTTGCTGAAATAAACCATAGTATACTTGGCAAGTACTACCAGAGGCTTCTATTAAAATGATTTCTGTGGTTGTAGTTACTGTTTCATTATCTCATGATCATCAATACAGCCGACCAAAGTAATCACCAACAGGTTTGCTTCTATTGCATAATCTAATCAATCCTACAAACCGGGAGAATTTACTTGGTAAATTTTGAAAAAAATAACTATAAATAAATAAACAAGAAAATTGAATTCGAACTGAAATTTGACCTATCTTTGCTTTGAGAACAACTCAAATAGAAACTAGGAGCCCCATGATTTTAGACGAATTCTTTATAGTTATTCCAACTTATTCAAGTAATGATAAGAATATATACAGTCAATATTGGATGCAAAGCTCAAATGAAATCGGTCGTTTCATTTCTCTTTCGGACTAAACCTCGTCCAGATCTTGTACACAATCATACAATTTATCAAATTTACGGTAAGCCACATATTCATTGTTAACAGATAGGCAAGATGTCAAATTACTAACAAAAAATATGGAAGAGATGGGAAACGAAGTTTCATTTGATATCCTCTGTTGTTATAATATTGTGCAGAAGGGAACAAAATCATTTTGTCTCAGAACTCCAGTTTCCATGAAATTAAAAAAAGATTCTTAGAAAATTGGGAGGGTAATTAGGGGCAGTACACCATCTCAATCGATAGTTCAAATCCATTATCGACATACGTATTTTGAGGCCTCGTTTGCAATAAATCGCTTCTTTCTGCCAATGCTTTGATCAAACAAATTACAAAGTATGTTCTACGTTGGAGAAGGATATCTGAAATCCATTTCATTGAGGAAACGTATGCCTATGACACTGTGATGAATTCGTTGGCAACTTGGCTTCTGACATTCGAAGTTTCCATGAGAAGCACCTCTCATTATGGTTTGGTCAACATTAAAAAGCAACTGAACAGAAAAAAAAAAATATCAAGTGGCAAACTTCTGTCTAATAGAGATTTTTTTTTTTTTTTACAATTTGCCAATGCGGTTGTCTGACAAGAAGCTTGCTCGTCAAACATATGTTTCCGCGTTCAGCTGTGTGATTCTTTGGGCAAGAGTCTTTTGCTATATAGCCAAGAACTGATGAAAGCCTTATGAGTGGATTTGGTTGATAGAAACTGAAAGAAGCCCATCGTGTGTATATATATATATATATATATATATATATATATATATATATATATATATATATATATATATTTATATATATATATATATGGATGCGCTTGTCCTCCAGCACCACTTGAGGACTGATACTGGTTTGTTTACATCCCCGTAACTGCCTGATAGAATAGCTGCTTTAAAAAAAATACGTACTGGGATCAATTCATTTAACTAAAAACGCCTCTCAGCGGGTCCCAAAACGATCGCAGTCCAATGACTGACACAAGATCGATGATATGCTACAGCTAAATGAACAATAGTTGGCCAACAACTAGAGTTACACCTTCGGTCAAAAATGATACATGAGAGATGAAATTCTCTGACTATATTTCCCATATTACAAAGAATGGACGAACGAAGGGAATATGAGCAATTACTTTGGAATTTGCTTTCCAAACTGGGAACCATCAAAAGAATTTCGATAGAATCTGACAGGTCCGATAGAAAATTGTGTTGAATTTAATAAAGGGTTCTAATTAGAATTGTTTACCTCTCTTAGAATGACATCATATGATCAATATTTTTTACTACTTGTGTTTCAAATTTTTATCGACATCTTTCAAATCTTCCAACCACGAAATAATATAGGTAACGGACGCAGAACGATTGTTTGTTTTTTTTTCACTTTTTTTGTTTTTTTTTGCATATAAGCACGAACATTTGAATAAATGGATATAAACTGTTTTGACTATTTTCACTCATTAGGAAAACTAGATCAGTGTTTCTCAGCGATTTATTATTATTATTATTATTTTTTGCCTATGGGCTCTTTCGATTCCTATTTTACTCAAATGGACTCTTCTAGCTATTTGATGTAAAAAAAAAAAAAAAAAGTTTGTTTAAATCCTATCATTTTGAGTTCAAATTCCGCCCAGGTCGAATTTGCCCTTCGTCTTTTCGGGGTCTATAAATTAAGCATCACTTGCGTGCTGGGGTCGATCTAATCGACTGGCCCCCTCCCCCAAAATTGAGGGCCTTGTGCCTCAAGTAGAAAAGCATAAAATAAATACCTGTTGAGCTCTGGGTTCGATGTAATCGACTTAACCCCATTCCCGAAATTACTAGCCTTGTGCCAAAATTTGAAACCATTATATTTTTGTATTTAAATACTATTAGGAATTAAATAAAAATAATTATTAAAATATTTTGTGTATTGTTGAGCTAAAGCCAATTTATTGCAGGTAATTTTTAAAAACAAAGTCTTGTGTGGACCCCCCCCCCCCAAGAGCCATATGGTTCCCGGTTGAGAACCCCTGTCCTCGATTATATTAGCCTCACTCACTTAAAAGCAGCCTCACAATTCCGGCACATGATTATATCACGTACAATAACCTGTTTATGCATAAACATTGTATAACAAACAGATTATTGTATTTATAATGTGTATTAAAAGTTATTGTTTATTTTATTTCAGATAATAAAAAGGAAAACAAATATCAGTCAATAATTTATAAATCAAAGGAGCTGCATGGCTGTTTTGAACGGAGATTACACTTTTTGATAAACCTAAATGTCAACCATTCTCTTTGTAACTCTTGTAATTCTTGTTAGAGAAACATCAGATTTATTATGGCGGTTAAATAAACAGTAAATTAGCAGAGAACACTTCGAAAAGTGCTGTGTAAAAAAAGGACTATCCACCTTATGATATGATATGAGAAGTTTCAGACAATGTAGGAGCTTCTACACAGCTACGTGCTCTAGTCTTTCAAAACTGCACATTGATATACTGGGTAAATACGTTCTGATTATAATTTGCAAGAGGGGAAAAAGACATGACGGTCATGGCTTGATTTCCAGTCGAACGATGAAAATTTAGCGCACGATAAAGTAAGCTTCAGATATCTAATTCAAAGTGGGAAAAATTAATGTATGTGTTGCTTAAACTAATATTTTACTGAATGATTCTCCCATTTCTTACAACGATGCTGTAAGAAATGGGAGGGACATTCAATAAACGATCGACCCCCCCCCCCCACCATCGTTACCACATTTCTTATTTTCAGGAAAGAATATTATCCAACTATGCTAAAAGACATTTTAGAACCACATTGTCTAAAGTTTCATTTTTTAAAATCTGTAGGCAATTCGATGCTAATTTCGGCAGTACTACACTCAGGTAGAAATCTGCTGGCATCTCATTGTTTTAGTTTAGAATTTGCAGTAGATATAAAATGTAAATATAGGCATTAAGAATATATATTATTGCCTTATATTAATAATATTAAAATTAGTATTTAAGTATTGCCCTTAACGTTCTGAGTTTAAATTCCATGGAGCCTTTCAGGTGTCATTAAAATAAATATAATCTCAAAACTGTGTTTTTGTATTTAAAATTATTAAAATCGCGATAGTGTTAGAGAATTAACTTGACTTCTCAGTAGATTCTCTGTTCAAATGCTGCTGTTGTTGACTTTGATTTTACCGTTCAGATATCGATAGAATAAGTATAACACCTTCCCTTTTCTCACTCACGGATAATATTGTTCATTGCGCGCCCTCCTCCCCGATGGTTTGAAGGCTTGTATCACCAGATAGCTAGTTGACATTGGCTGCTGGAACTGAAACTAGCACAACATTGTTGGAAGGTAGGTTCAGAGAGGGCGTGGGCCAATACTACGCGTACATTGATTAGTTGAAGTTTAGATAGTGTCACGTGACTGCTGGCGGCTGGAGCCCACCGGCAAGTATTTACAAGGAAATTTGGCAGGATGGTCCTTGTCCGCTGACTTTCGTTGACGATGCATCGAAGAAACCAAAGAACAACAGGCCAAAGAAAAAGGAGAAGTAAAAACGCACTCAACACCAGAGCTAAAATACCTCCGAAAGGTGGGGCCACCACGTCGAAAACGGTAGCGGAGTAGGGACAGAAACTGGACGTGGTTCCTCTTGATGATGTCTTCAGCCACATGAACCTTTAAAGGTGATGTTGAGGTAACGAATCACGAAACGTGGTTGGAATTTCTCTATGATACACTGCAAGGAAAATATTTTTGTTTTCTTTCCTTTGATTATTGTAAGGTATTTGAAGTTGACAGATCGAACGGTGAGAACACAAAACAATTATGAGAGAAATCAAACATTCCTATCTGTAAACCTGTCAGAAATAGATGTCAAATTGCATTTAACTATATCTTATTCTCTTAAAACCGGAAAGGCACGTGGGATAGTGTTGTTCTAGATATGCAAAAAGATGGGATGATCATGGAAGAAACACCGTTGGTCGTAGTTTTGCTCAAATATGCTCACTCATGGTTGACCAGAGGCTAAATGCCGACAACAGAATCTCTAAGGCGTCTCTATTCCCTGAAGGAATTCATCACTCTCTAATTAGGAAAAAAAAACTGTCGTTACAATAACGACGAAACCAGAAACTGAAGGTAGACTCATCAAACTGCGGAGGTTACAGGCCAAGGACCAAAGGGAAAGTGGACTCAGTGCATGACTTCCTATTTGCAGATGACTGCACCCTCAACACCACCACAGAAGCCCAGATGCAGCAGAGCATGACCTGCTTTTCCACTGATTCTAACAATTTTGGCCTCACAATCGGTACTCCGAAGAGAAAGGTCATGCACCAACCCGGCGCCGCAGAAGCCGGATGTCGAATCAAATATCACTGTGAAAGGGGAGACCCTGACTGAAAGTTGTTTAAAAGTTCCTGTACCTCAGCAGCACACTCTAGATCTCTGAACATTGACGATGAAGTCGACATACGTAAAGCCAAGAGAAGGTCTGCATTTGGGTGGCTGTGTGAATCAGTGTGGGAGAGGAGAGGCATTAAGCTAGCCACCGAATTGAAGGTGTACCAAGCAGTTGTATTGCCTATGCTACTGTACATCTATAAGACTTGGATGGTTTATGAACACCGCACCAACTTCTCCCACATGAACTGCCTGATAAAGCTGTTGAAAATCACCCGATAAGATAAGGTCCCAGATACGGAGATCTTTTTTCATCTGACCTGCCAAGCATTTACACATTACCGAGGAGAGTGTAAATCAGTTGGGTAAGCTACATTGTCCGAATGCTTGACATATGACTCCTCAAAAAACTGTTTTACAGTGAACTAGCAAGCACATACAAGGTGGACAGAAAAAGCGTTTCAAGGGCACACACTCAAATCCTCACTGAAGAGCTTTGAGATCAACTCCGATGTTTGGGAAATAAAGGCGCAAGACTGTCCTGCCTGGCAAAGCTGCATCAGCAGAAGTTCGACCTTCAACGAACAGAACAAGATTGTAAGGGCACAAAAAAATGCAAACTATGCCAGGGCCATCTCTTTGCCTTCAGTAACGACAGACCACCACTGTCTGACTTGCAGCAACACCTTCAGACTAGTTGACCACAACTGGACACACCGTGTCCCATTTTCTCCTATGTGGTTTTCTTGGTTCTCATCAACAACAGGCGAACTAATAATTATAATAAAGTAAAAAAAGAGAAAGTAAAATCTTGGTTTTCCAAACATTAGTTATTTAAACTTCAGATTCTAAGAACAAGATCTCAAGGTTACGTGAATATTAATCTAATTAGTCATAGATATGTAACCTGAACACAAGTATAATTGGATGCAATCACTACGTCTTTAGCTTACACTAATTTCAAATTAATGAAGAACAAAGTAAAAATGTTAAATAAGAGTTGTTATCGATGTTGTTATCAACGATCCCATCTTTTCTTTGCAATTATCAAAAGTATCACGGGTCAGTCAGTCCACTACTTTGATCCCAGTCGGTCACTTTAAACAGTGTTAAAATAATTACTGCACGTAAAAATAGCTGACATGCTAAAGGATTTAAAAGCAAAATAAAATTAACGGTGTTGTCATTCATTCTAAGAATTTTATTTCGAGTATATTACACGTTACATGTAAACGGGGACGTAGTTTGTTACCGTGTCTGTCAAGGAAAAGTGACAGTCGAACAGAGAAGTGAGATTTTATAATGTCTGAGTTGTCTAGAAAAGCACAACAGTACACCACTTTCTAGCTTGAATGACATAAACAATCTGTTAGTATGCATTTGTTTTACATAATTAAGTTCGTCATGGCTCTCCCGTCTGCTTCATTTGTATAATGCAGTTCAAACAACTGAATAAATTTCATACTAGGAGGAAGAAAGGAAGTTTAACCCTTTACCAAGACAGACAGACAGATAGATAGATAGATAGATAGATAGATAGATAGATAGATATGAAATATCTAAAGGTGTTGCAAGGTAAACAAACGGTTTAATACAATTCTTCACATCTTTATCGATGTATTAAATGGCTTGCACATTTTATTGATTATTTATCTAAGAATTATGAAAGAAAATGCAAGCAATACAAAGTCTTTGAAGATGGGGAGAAAAAATTAATGGGAGTAAATAAAAAAACATCACAAAACCTTTAGAAATGAAAAAGAAAATGTAACGAAACGTTGTGAAATGAAAGTAAAGAATCAACAAATAAACTGCGCGACATACTGGCATTTTTCAAATAAGTCATACTTCTTGTGACGCAATTCCACAATTATAAAACCATTACAAAACATTTGAAGATAAATGTATTTAATGAAAGTAAACAAATCGACGTTTGTCATGAAATTTTACGCTGCATTACAACCCTAACCCTGAAATTAAACCTAAATCCTCACCTTAATCCCTACTTCTGAACCTTCTTAATACATCAATAAAATATGTAGAATTCTATTAATCCATTTATTTACCTTACAACCCTATTTGACATTTCATCTTCCTTTCTTTCTTTCTTTCTCACTATCTCTGCCTATCGAAATTTCTCCCTAAACCCAACACTAAACCCCAAATCAACCCTAGCAATGTTTTTGTTTCCTTTCAGTAAATTCCTTTCATTAAAAACAAAAAATTATAAAGGAAACACAATATGGTGCTCTTTATAAGGATTATCAACACATGGCAATTACGATTCTAATATGTCAATAACGGAGGCTTCTAACTTGGTAAAATTATAAAAAAAATTAACCTTCAAAGGTTTACAACTTTATTATTATTAATTTCACAAAAAGACAAAAAAAAAAAATGAATGGGATTTTCATAATAAAGCCATAAGTTTATTGATTGTAGCTTGCTGTTTCCACATCCAAAGTAAAAGGGTTTTTCATAGGGAAGAGTTTTAATGGCAGTCACATTGCACAATAACCTGGTGCAAGCATTTTCTACTGTAGGCCTTAGCTAACAAATTTCTTATGAGGTAATTTGACTGAGAGAAACTGCATGGAAGCCTGTTATATGTGTGTGTATATACAGATGTGTAAATCTTTGTGTCTAAGTTTATCTCTCACAGTTTGAATGAAATTTAATGTTGGTTTGGTTATGTCTGTGTAACTTAACAGTTCAATAAAAATACTGATATATAATTATAAATTAAGCACCAAAATAAGGAACAAGGATATCCAAAGTTAATGCAGTACGATCGTTTCATGCGACTCCATTTATTTAAGCAATGTGAACATTACATCAAAATGTAAAATGCAGAGCAATCCTCAGCTGCACAAAGATATAGAAATTTACTGAAATTTCATTTCAACAGAAGGATATATTTTTGTAACTTCATTTAAACTCTTTAAGTGGAAAGGAAGAATTGAGTATTTCGATTGATTTGATCAATGACAAATGTTAGGAAGGTGCCCTAGCATGGTCACAGTCCAGCGACTGAAACAAGTAAAAGAGTGAGATCAAGCCACTCTGTCGATGCTTCTGTAATTTTTGGTTGACAAGTGTAAGAATTCAATGTCAAGTTTTCAAAATTACTTTGGAAATTTCCCCACAAGCCAATGTGACAGTCTAATGGTTCTGTGTCTTGGGATTATAACAATTAGTAATATCCATTGGAAGCTTCTTTTACTGCTTCTGGAGAAAGCTTTCAAAATGTTTTCTGTATCTTTTGTTTGATGTAAAAGGGAATTCGGTTTTAAATGAAATTCAATTTGTTTTACATGTAAAGCCATTCAACTTCCATCAAAAATTCTGTAATTTTTGTGCATTTAACCAAACTTTTGATTTGAACCACACTTCCAGAGATTTCCTCTTTACAAAACTGCTTGATAAAAGAACAATAATAGCTAATATTGGTTTCAATCTTTGGCACAAGGTTAGCAATTATGGGTGGGGGTGGAGGTATAAGTCAATTAAATCGACCCACAGTGCTCAAACTGGTACTTCTTTTATCGACCCTGAAAGGTAAAAAACCAAAGTTGATCTTGGCAGGATTTGAACTCAGAACACAAAGAGGGACGAAAGATTACTAATAATAACCAATATTGTGTACTTCTGAATAATACAATCTTCTATTGTATTTAGTTAAAGACATTCATTTTCAGTAATCTAAATTTGGATATATTTCAACTAAGCATGAAAAATTGTTGTCAATAATCTATACCTAACATATCTCTTACATCCTTTCTTTGGTTCATCAGTCAAACACTTTCATTTATTTTAGATTATTGAAAGAAACATTGAAATAAGAAGTGCCAGTAAGAAATACAAAATGCAATAAAAAACACAAAACTGAACAAAATTGTGAACAACTAGTTAGCTGGTTCTGTTAGAGTTTAATTTTTATAGTAAACACAACTAGGGTTACCGACCAGATTAAAATATTTGGTGTTCCTTAACATTCTCTCTTCAAATCTTTGCTTGACCAATTTTGCTTTCCATCCTGTTGGATTCAGTGTAATAAATATCCTGTTTTCCCAAATTTACGGCCATGTTCCTATGTTATAAAGAGATCATTGAATATGTGGGATGATGAGCTGGCAGAAATAGTTACCATTATTTATTTGCCTGATTAAGCCCTGTCAAAGTTCACTTAGAATCCATTCATTTTTAATTGAAGCCATTGTCGTCACCATCATCATTTTCTTTTTCTTGCCTTTCTTCCCCTTCTACTTCTTTTATTTCTTTTAATCTTCCTCCCCTCCTCCTCCTCCTCCTTCCATTTATGCCTCAGCAAATCTTCCATCAATAAACTAAGTACCAGTAATATACCGAGATCAATTTAATCAATCATATCTCCTCACACCCATAAGATTTCATTTCTGCCAATTAACGTTAAACCTCAATATCACGGCGTTGTAGTGGTCAGCCAGAGCTAAAGAACTTAACAGCATTGCAATTACCATTCCTGCTTTTGGTTTTTGACACAAATGTTTCATATGTAGTACAAAACCCTCAAAATTATCTTCAAAGTATTCTCTTTCTCATGTTTTGGTGCTGCTTACAACATTCAAATAACCTCAACAATCTTCTAACGAATGAGTTTGTTTTCATTCTAGATACGTCTTCTAAATTTGGTAGTAATTGTCTTCCCAATTACTTTTCCAGTAATTCTATTATCTTATGAATACTCATTAGTTTACAATACTGCTTTAGGATGCAGCCAACCTAGTTACATATAATTGAATTAACTTGTCTTTATTTTGCATACAAGAACGAGACTGTTGTCTTAGAAAACTTTTAATAATTTCATTGGCAGTGACTCTAATACTTTGACTCCGGTTGGCCCCATCAAGCTGTGTTCTCTCTGATTTATGCAAGTAAATCATAGAGTTCTGAACCTTAATTAAAATGGCAGCAGTTGAAATATTGTAGCATTCTTTACAAGTGTTAGAGCAATTACTAGTGAGAAACTCTGGGAAATAAAACAAAGCCATATTTTCAAACATAAGCATGAAAAAAATTACTGAGACGTGGTAGTGTGGTAAGAAGTTTGCTTCCTAACCACATGCTTCTGGGTTCAGTCCCTACTTTTCATTGGCTGCAGGCATCCTGTTGCTAACAGAGAGTTGCTCAACTGGTGCGTGTTTTATTGATTCCAAAAGAACGAAAGGCAAAGTTGACCTCAGCAGAGTTTGAACTCAGAACGTAAAGATAGATGGAATACTGCTAAACATTTTGTCTGGCATGCTAATGATTCTTCCAGCTTACCACTTTACAGTGATGTCCAAAGTGTGGAGGCGCAATGGCCCAGTGGTTAGGGCAGCGGACTCACAGTTGTAGGATCGCGGTTTCAATTCTCAGACTGGGTGTTGTGAGTGTTTATTGAGCGAAAACACCTAAAGTTCCACTAGGCTCCAGCAGGGGATGGTGGCGAACCCTACTGTACTCTTTCACCACAACTTTCCCTCACTCTTTCTCCCTGTTTCTGTTGTAACCTGTATTTCAAAGGGCCAGCCTTATCACACTCTATGTCACGCTGAATGTCCCTTACATTAAGGGTACATGTGTCTGTGGAGTGCTCAGCCACTTGCACGTTAATTTCACAAGCAAATTGTTCCTTTGATCGGATCAAATGGAACCCTCATCGTCGTAACCGACGGAGTGCCAACCAACCAATGCCCAAAGTAGCTGGGCCTTGAGATAGGGGAAGGTAATTAAATCAACATAGGTATCCTGATCCAAAAAGGTATATGAAGCTAAGTCAACCTCAACAGGTATTGAACTCAGAATTTAAAGAAACATAACTAACTGCTATCGGGTATTTTATCTATCACTGAACTTCCAAATCTGCTATTAACATCCCTTAGAATTATATTAATTGTATGAAAATACATATATGTGTTCGATTTTATGAAATGGTGAGATTATGTGTGATTGGATACATGTGTGTATGATAAAATTTTCAAGAATTAAAAAGAAAATCAATTAATTATCAGATAATTTTGTTTACTGACCAAAAGCTGATTCATTTCCATTTTTGTTGTTTTGAATACTAATTGAATAAGAAAATGTACAAGAAGTCCTTACTCTCAGTAGGAATTCTGAACAGTCATGTTCTTCACATTTATACACATACAAAACTTTATTACACCTCACTGTTTGCTTTCAAATTGAAGTGGATGCATGTGTGTGCTTGTGTGTGTGTGTCTACATTCATATAAATGTACATAATATCTACATATATACCGACATACACACACACACACACATACACATATAAATATATATGCATAAATATACACATATACATATATGTGAATGAAAATACATACATACATATGTATATCTCTATCTATCTATATATATATATATATATATATATATATATATATATGAGTCTGTGTATAAATGTGTATACATATGCATAAGTACAAATATATATATAGACAGAGATGCACAGACACATGGATAGGTATAAACACACATGTACATGTATATATTTATATACACCAATTTTATGTGAGCATTTATTTTTGAAACTCTTTCAAAAGGAATGTCTGCATGCATGTCTGCCTGCCTGTCTGCCAAAGCTGTCCATTTTTCTGGAGAGAAATTTCTAGATATTTTTAATGAAGTCAAGGTATTCATAGAACCAAATATTTATTTATTCATCTTCAGTGAAGTGTTTATCTGTCGAGCAAAACGGTTACAAAATATTAAAAACTAAGAATAAAACAACAAAAAAAAACAAGCAAACAAATAAATAACAATAATAATAATAATAATAATAATAATAATAATAATAATAGTAATATAGAAAAAAAAATTAATAATAGTAATGATAGATTTCTATACCACAAAATTTCCATAGACTCCTGTTGAAATCTCTAAGCTATTATATCAATGTCTCTGTTTGCTGAGAGATATGGTTTGTTCAAGTTTTATAAATATGAATAAATAAATAAAGAAATAAAAGAACTAAAAAAACACACAAAAAGGAATGTTCTCCATTTAACGCATCAGTCTAAAAGTTCAATGAAAGACATGTTTGATTTTGTTGTAATTCTGTGTGGCATGTCTGTTTTTTGGTTTTTTATTGTTTGTTTTTTTTTCATGCTTTTGTTGTTTGTATCTGCTTTAAATTTTTCTGGTGGAAGAAGGCATGATTTTTTCATGTATATATGAATGTGTGTGTGTGTCAATGTGTGCATGTGTGTGTGTATATATATATATATATATATATATATATATATATATATATATATATATATATTATGTTGGTTGGTGCTTTCATGGAATCTTATTCATGACAAGAGTAGATAAAAAAAAAAAGAATTTAAAGTTAAAAAAAAAAAATAAGCACCCCTAGTAATTTCTTGTTTATTTTTCTTCTCGTTTCTCTAAAACAACCAAATGTGATATCTGAATTTTGAAATTCAAGTCAGATTTAATGTAGGGATAGAAATTTCAAATATTTTTTTTCCTTTTTTTTTTGTTAATATAAATTAAATTTAATTAGAATTTCTCAAAACCTATGAAATAATCATTGAGCCAACTAGAAAAATTCACTGGTCTCAGTCACTCTACACGACAGAAAGAGCAAGCACAGTTGTGTGTATAAGAGGCTTGCTTTTTGATGTCATGAATTTGGGTTCAATACCCAAACCACTGAGCCATTGCGCCTCCATTTTCTCTGGTATATAGAATAAAAAATCAGCAAAGAAGAGATGTTCAGTTCTGTTGTCCCCAATCAAGTACTGAGGAGAATTGAAATGAATACCTCTTCCACCAATATTTCTGGCCTTGTGTCTATGTCAAACATGTTTTCAGACAGTCAGGTGTGTTTCATCAGGATCTGGTAGCCGAAAAGCCTGCATCTTTATCAAATGAAATTACATTACAAAACATTTTTTACTGTATAAATTGTAAATAGCAAGGGAGGAATTAAAATTGTTTGCATTAATTCTTCCCTGAATGATTTGATAGTTTTTCTGCCACTTACAAACAAAATGGTTACATCATTTAAAAACATCCACCACCACGTACAACAATTTGAACAAAAACAAACGTCTTTTTACACAAAGTAGACAAAGAGAAAAAGAAAACCAATTCCCAATGGAATGGATTTATTTCACATGAAACAAATAATGACTTTCTGACAGAAAATAGCAATTTTGAACAAATTATCTGCCCTAAGTAAGAACAAAACAACAACAGTAACACCCCCACACACAGTCATTTGACTGTGGCCATGGTGGAGCACTGCCTTTAGTCGAACAAATCGACCCCAGGACTTATCCTTTGTAAGCCTAGTACTTATTCTATCGGTCACTTTTGCCGAATTGCTAAGTTACGGGAACGTAAACACACCACCATCGGTTGTCAAGTGATGTTTGCGGGGGTCAAACACATACATACATACATATATATATATATATATATATATATATATATATATATATATATACGACAGGCTTCTTTCAGTTTCTGTCTACCAAATCTACTCACAAGGCTTTGGTCAGCCCGAGGCTATAGTAGAAGACACTTGCCCAAGGTGCCACACAGTGGGACTGAACCCGGAACTATGTCGTTCGTAAGCATGCTACTTACCACACAGCCACTCCTATGCCTACACATGCACTTTTGTTCAAGTGAAGGAATGAATGGAGGGTCCAAACTGAGAAAGAAAGTCTTTCTGGCCTCCTTCCTTCAACTGAAGCTACTGGCAGAGAAAAAGTTTATTTGACTCTACTATGTGACTGTACCTCATTCCTTTATCGATGAATAACCAAAAAGAAGAATGAAAAAAGAAAATAATGTATCTCTGTGTAGAGGTTTTTCTGAAGTTCTTGAAAGAGTAATCATAAGCAGCTGTAGTCAATGGAATCACATCCTGTTGGTATTGGCCAAACGAATTTCTATACAACAATTTGTGTAGTATTCGAAAATGGTGGATTTAGAGACAGAATGAAGCAAGCCAGTACTTACACACCTGGTGAGAAGCTCTTGCTACAATACATAGGACAGTGAAGAACAAGGGTTATGTTGAAAAATACTAGTGATGTAGTTGACTCTTAGCTTGTTGTTATCCTTGTAGTGTGGTATATCTCTGGCATCATCATCATCACCACTTCGACATGAGCAGTGAAATTACAGACTTATCGAAGTGACAGCCAGTGTACCGTAGCGTTCAGTTATTTAGTAACATCCCCTTATAGTCTTAGGAGGTGCAATGGCCCAGTAGTTAGAGCAGTGAACTCGCGGTCATAGGATCGCGGTTTCGATTCCTAGACCAGGCGTTGTGAGTGTTTATTGAGCGAAAACACCTAAAGTTCCACGAGGCTCTGGCAGGGGATGGTAGCAAACCCTGCTGTACTCTTCCACCACAACTTTCTCTCACTCTTACTTCCTGTTTCTGTTGTGCCTGTAATTCAAAGGTTCAGCCTTGTAACAATGTGTCATGCTGAATATCCTCAAGAACTACGTTAAGGGTACACGTGTCTGTGGCGTGCGCAGCCTCATGCACATTAATTTCACGAGCAGGCTGTTCCGTTGATTGGATCAACTGGAATCCTCGACATCGTAAGCGACGGAGTGCCATCAACAACAACAACTTATAGTCTTAGTTGTTGTGGGATTCGCTTTTCCTCCCTTCAAGGGTCAAATAATGAGCTATTTTCATCCCCACACTCAGAAATCTTACTGCAATAATGCTGAGACTGATGATGATGATGATGATAAGGATAGTAATTGTATTAAAGTTATTAGAGAGAGATCTCTTCTTTTCTTTTTTGTCTTCACAATGGACTTCAATCATAGAATTCTATTTGGCAAAATAACAAAAGAAAACCAACATCATTTATTCATCATTTTCTCCATTAAATTCTATTAGAATGATAAAATCTACAAAACAAAAATATAAAAAAAAAAAGAAATTAAAACAAAACAAAATGCAGCGGAAAAGCTTAATTTGTCCATTATTTCTTTGTATAAATGATAGAAAAGATTTATATCTTTATCTCTTTCATATTGCTCAATGTAATTGAGTTTAAATGAAAACAATACAGAAATAATATAAAAGATAACATATCATATGATTAAATATTTATCATTTACTTTATATAATTCTATTTTAAATTATCAAATCCCTAAAACTTCTTCATTTCTCAAATTTGCTGCTTGAGATTCCTTGCCTCCCAAACCAGTCTCTGACTTGTGTCTTTCCTTACTCCGTTTCTTCTGATTTTGTTGATGGTATTATGCCTAAAGACTTTACTATTAACGAGAAAACTAACGAAAGGGAAATATGAAAAATAAATGTGGTTGTGTGGTAAGAAGTTTGCTTCCTAATCATATGCTTCCAGTTCAATTCCACTCTGTGGCACCTTGGACATGTGTGTGGCGGACTCGCCAGGTTGCCAGCTTGCTCAATTGCAAGTGGACCCTTGCGCTATTAGAATACATATATGGGGGCCCATGTTAGTATCTAAGGAGCCCATCTCCTCAAGTTTGAGAATTTTTGTATTCACTCCTGGAAGAATGCAATAATTCTTTCAGACTGGTTGTGTTTGCAGACAGTTGAAAAGAATACTTTTAACAAAAACAAAACCAAAAATTAAATAATAGCATTGTAGTTGTGAGTGGGCCCCCTTGGTTGCCAGGAGACTAAGTCTCCATGGCAACTGATATTTTTAGACTCAGTCTGCCACTGCCTACTATAGCCTTGGCCCAGCCAAAGCCTTGTGAGTGGATTTGGTAGACGGAAACTGGAAGAAGCCCGTTGAGTCATCATCATCATTTAACGTACGTCTTCCATGCTAGCATGGGTGCGACAGTTCCACAAGAGCCGGCCATTGTGTGTGTATATGTTTCTGTAACTGTGTTTGTCCCCCCAACATCACTTGACAACTGATGCTGGTGTGCTTACGTCCCCGTAACTTAGCGGTTTGGCAAAAGAGACCGATAGAATAAGTACTAGGCTTATAAAGAATAAGCCCTGGGGTCGATTTGCTCGACTTAAAAGGCAGTGCTCCAGCATGGCTGCAATCAAATGACTGAAACAAGTAAAATAGTGTGCAGGCAACAACTGTAATGCATTTTGTAGGTACAATAAGTTTGGTTGCCAGGAGATAGTTTGACATTTTGAAGTAAGGGCCCCTGTTCAAAAAATTCATATTGCTGAAGGAACTGCCAGACAGTTTTTACTCCCCATATCAACCAAAATTATTAAACATTCAGACATTTTTCGTTTACAATTCATACCTTTTATAAAAAAGAACAGAAATGTGTTAAATGGAAGATGGAGAGGTTAGCTCTAACACGAGACAGCTTACTCAAACTTATTGTTAATACAATTAACAAAATAAATGTCATAGCTGTCATTGTCATCATTGCCAAGATCATCATCATCGTCATCGCTGTTTTATTGCTGGTGATGAGAATAAAACTGGGCTGGATGGATTTGCAAATGTCAAATCCATTGAAAGATTTGAACACACAAGTTATTCACTAAAAAGATTGCAGATTTTTATGCAGATTCATAGGTTCATTAAACAAATATTGTTATATGTTGTAATGCTATTGCTGTTAAGCTACAGCACAGATCTGATCCAACACATCTCTGTTCAAAGGTATTCAGGTCATGACCACAAAATTTTGCATATATATATGTGTGTGTGTGTGTGTGTGTCAGAGTTTTAAAGACGTTATTTTGTTTGTGTATTGTATATTTATTTTGTTTGCATATTTACATCTATATTCAAGCATTTCAGAGCATTTAGAATGCATTTTATGCTTTAATACTGTTAATACGTTTCCATCTTCATGCCCCTTCATTTCTCGAGTAATCTGAGGGTCTGCCATTATTATTTTCTGAAACAAAGATTATACAGAGTAAGCAAAAAAATGCAGCAATGACCCCAGAAAGTATGTCCTCAAATACCTTACACACCTTGCATATATATTTCTATATAAATGAGAGGATGTCTCCTTTCATTTGTCTTGCTTGCATAGATTCTGGTGTTTACTAAAGTTTTTGAGAACATATTCTTCATGGCAAGGCAATTTGGTGTCTTCTTCTAGCATATTAGGAATCCACCCTGGTGGCTGTTCCTTTTATTTATATATGTAATATAATTCATTGTTTTCAGACATTTTTGAAGTATGCTAGCCACCAGTTTAAATTAATATTAATTAATAATATTAATTTCTGCCCGCATAATTTAATTTTTATGTATATTGTTATGTATACACATTCACACACGCATGTATGTATTTTGTTACAATATATCTAAAAGTCTGTCATCTAATGTGTCATGGAGTTTTGCCTGGTTTAAGATAGCGAGAGGTGAATTATGGAATAATTTGGCTGCTATTTGTAGGAAGTTTTCTGCCTCATTGTTAGCACTCATCATCATTGATGTAGGAACTCAAGAGCTAAGTTTAATTGCTAAATCAAAGTATGGTATATAAACTTCAAAGGTTTGGTGAGACTGAACTTCCAGCTTTGTCACATAAGACTCCAGTGTATGTGCATGCTTGTGCGTGCATGTGTGCGTGTGCACGTGCACATGTGTGTTTGCATGCATGTGTGGCAGTATGTCTGCTCCAGTTGGTCGTTTTACCTACAGTTCAAGCCCTGCTCAATAAAATTTGAAGTAAAGATCTTCAAAGCCTAGCTTCGTGAGGTCTGGAATACTGGTGTGTATGATGGTCAAAACGTGATTTCAGAAACTAACATCTCTATGAAGTGTTTGTGAACAAAAGATGTGAAGTCGATACAGTCAAAGAAAATGCAAAAATAAAAATAGAAATAAAAATAAACTGCCAGATTATCATTAGGAGTCAGAAGGTACCTTGAGCTTCGAAACCACAAAGGAAAATAGTAAACTTTGTAGATGGCCAATGTTTGTAGTCATATATGAAAAGATCTTTACGGGTTTTTTGGTTTTGTCAGAAGAGGAACGGAGAGCACATAATACATTTGCATTCACCTGTGTGAAAAAAAATTTGGTCTCTATTATTAAATATGTAAAACAAAATCATCATTTTTTTTTTACCTGTGTATAAGCATGGAATGCTTCCTTTCACATTTGTTCAACTTCATTGTTTAAGTTAGTTTTTTAACCACGAGGAAAAAGAAACTAAAAGTTGTAGATTCTGACTGAGCAGAGTCTTGATCTAGAATGCAACACAACAAAGTACCAGTGATTTGTTATGAACTGCTGACCTTTAGGCGAGTTAGCTGAATTGCCTGTTTATTCAAAAAACTGTAAGACAAGACTTTTGGCCTGCTAGGAAAAGCAGCCAAAACTCCCTCAGAGCATACCCTACTGTTTAAACCAATGATTCTAAACTATTTTCCTTACCTATGAACCCCTTTGACTACTATTTTACTCTGGTGGACCCTTTCCATAGCCATTCAATGTTTAAAAACTAATTTTATCACATACTTCTTTCAAAATTCCTATTTTATTTTTTACACATTCACTTGTGAATGTTTAACTATGTAAAACATTGGAGAAAGAAACCTAGTTGTTTCCTCCATTAAACACATCTAAAGTAAAGAGTTTACATGGACCATTAATAAACTACTGCAAATCCTCAATTTACTCTTTTACTTGCGTGGACCTCCAAAAATCTTATATGGACCTTGAATGGTCATGTGGACCTGGGTTGAGAATCATCAGTCTCAACTAAAGATCACACTGGAATAGACAATATAGTCTCCTATATACAAATTGGAAGGATGGCCACAATCAAGGTGTCTTCATCATAAAGTCTGCTTAACTAGGAGCGGCTAAACAATAGTAAAGACCAATGCTTTCGTGATTCCTTGTCATTTAATGCAGCCATTTTAAAATTATAAGGAGTGGAATTTTGATTCCAAAATGCAAGTGTTGGAGTGACTTATACAGAAGCTTCTAGAATCTAGAATATTTCAAATACAAACATGATATAAAATAACCATCTAAGCAGGGCAGTATAACCGGATGATGTCTCATTGATTAATATATTTATTAAAATTATCTTATTGATGAATACATAAATGAAAATTGTCTCATTTATGTATACAAATATTAAAATTGTCTTATTGATGTATGCATATATTAAAATTGTTTCATTGATGTATATGCACATATATATTGTTGAAGTATTCACTGTAATTACTATGCTGGCTTTATGACTGGGTAGCTAGTGTGTGCGTGTGTGTGTGTGCATGTGCACACACGTGTATGTATGCCTGTACACATACATGTATGTGTGTGTGAGTGAAGGTATATAGGTTTGGCTGAGAATAAGGAAAAAATGTACATATTGGTTTCAAATTTTGAGACAAGGCCAGCAAGTTCGGAGGGTGAGGTTTAATTTGATTATACCAACCCCAGTATTCAGCTGGTACTTACTTTATCGACCACAAAAAAGAAGAAAGGCAAAGTCAATCTTGGAAAAATTTGAACTCAGAATGTGATGACAGAACGAAATGCTTCTAAGCATTTTGCATGGCATGCTGACAATGTTGCCAGCTCACTGCCTTTGCGTTGCTATACATATTAAACATACATATTAGATTGACACCCTGTCGCTTACGGCGTTGAGGGTTCCAGTTGATCTGATCAATGGAACAGCCTGCTCGTGAAATTAAGGAGAAAGTGGCTGAGCACTCCACAGACATGTGTACCCTTAACGTAGTTCTCGGGGGTATTTAGTGTGACATTGTGTGACAAGGCTGGCCCTTTGAATTACAGACGCAACAGAAACAGGAAGTAAAATATATAAAAGGAATGATCATGACTGGATTACTCAACTGGTACTTATTGTATTAATCCCAAAAGGAATTTGAACTCAGAACTGATGAAATGCCACTAAGCATTTTTGGTCAGCATGCAGCCATAATAAAATAAACAGAATTACGATGGTTCTTATCAACAGCTTTGTGAAAGTGAGCCAGTGAGATTCAGATTTCTTGGCTATTGATGACAGCTGTAGCATCAACAAAGTGATACAAACCACAATGTAACCTTTGGCAATATGTTGTACAACACCAAGCTGACTTGTTCAGCTGTGAGTACTAATTTATATAATCATATGGTTAGTTAGCCTGCAGTTTCAATAAATAAATAAATAAATAAAATTTCGTCAAAAAAAAAAAAAGAATTCACAGGATTTTATTTTCAATATTTCAGTAATTTGTTATTTGCTGAGAACTGTTTGTTCGAGGAATTTACTTCCTTCCTGAGTGCGTCGCCATGAGGCTATTGAGATGGGCAGCAGGTGAAGAATGGAGAAAGTGCCCTTAAGGTTGGTATGACATGTTTGCTGTAATGGACTTCAGTTGAAAACAAGCTGAACTGAATCTACTGCAAAAACTAAGAAAGGAAATTGAAATAAATTGGTGCTAGAGGCATTGAAGTTGCTGTTGGTAGTAGTAGTAGTAGCAGACTTTAAAACTAACAGCAATAAAGGTGGTAAAGATGTTTGAGACAGAATACTAGATTAGATATTTAGCTATTCTTACTTTCTTGTTTCTGTGTTCTAATCCTGAACAAAGTTTATAAAATACCCCCCCCCCCTTCTAATTGACACTCAAAGTAAAGGCATTCTGTAAGATCTGTAGCAAGTCATATTAGCACTACTTTGCGATGGTAGCTTAATTTAGTCATTTTGCTTAAACTAACCAATCACTGCTGGCCATGGAAGGATACACGCGGCCCAGGGTAGTGAAGTGTGAGTTTTAAAAAGAAAGGCCATTAGTCGAATAGACTGGCTGGTAAGCAGGTTAGAGGAGCTTCGGCCTGGCAGGACTTTGATCAGAAGTTAGCTCTCATCGATGGAAGGTCTTCTGCCTTAATACACAGATTGAACAATTACTAATGAATTCAAGGGAACATTGTCAACCTTAGTACACAGATTCAAGGGAACATTGTCTACCTTAAAACACAGATTGAACAATTACTAATGAACTGAAGGGAACATTGTCTCCTGGTATTTTATTGTGCCTTTTATACAAACAGCTAACCACCTACACTTTTTTCTGCAAAATAGGGGTAGTTTATCCTGTTCAGGCTATATTATTAGCATTATCCTGCGACTGCGAATTTAAAAATCACTTCTTTAACTTTCTTAGACATCTCAATGCTTCTAAAAGCAAACTTCGTTTGTTTACGTTTATCGTAATTTGAATTTAATATATTTAAATGTTACTAGAGCCTTCTGACATGCATTCATTCAAATAGGTACTCAGAATTAACCAACATTTCCTTTGCCCCAGATCCCTTCTATTATAGGCACAAGGCCCAAAGCTTTTGGGGAAGAGACTAGTCAATTACTTCGACCCCAGAATTTCGTTGGTACTTAATTTATCGACCCTGAAAGGATGAAAGGTAAAGTTGACCTTAGCGGAATTTGAACTCGGAACGTAGTAGTGACAGGTGAAATACCATTAAGCATTTCATGGAATTAACGTGCAAGTGGCTGAGTACTCCCCAAACACATGTACCCTTAATATAGTTCTCAAAGAGAATCAGCGTGACATGCCAAATGTGAGAAAATTCATTTTTGCCAGTTGAGTAGAATGGAGCTAGATGAAATAAAGTGTCTTGCTTAAATACACAACATGCCACTGAGAATTGAACTCATGACTACGTACACTAACTACTAAGCCAGGTGCCTTCACAGTAGCAGATATATAAACCACTAGTGGCATTCTTTTAATGTTTCTAAAAAGCCTGGTATGGGATATCCTTGGCTATCTCATATGAAGTGAAATATTTATGATGGCATTGAAATCAGGTCATACTTAATCTATTAATGATGTTGTTGTCACCATCACCACCACCACCACCACCAATACCATTCCTCACTGCTACCACTAGCACCAATTCCACCACCAAAGCTTCAGTTGCCGAGGTTATTATGAGTTTGCTTATATAAGAGAACAATAGAACCGTTTCAAAACATCTCAATCTCCATGGCTAAGGCTTTCAAATAACAACTGTAGAGTTATCAACATAATACATATTTCTAATATTCT
>NC_142945.1:44313802-44316302 GCF_046866305.1 Octopus bimaculoides | reverse complement strand
TAGATAGATAGATAGATAAATAGATAGATAGATGGATAGATAGATTTGTGTATGTGCACACAGAAATGTATACATGTATACACGCATGCACATACATCATGTATAGAGTGGCATGGAAATTATTATGCATTTTACTGAACTACAAAAGCACACAACAAAAACAAAAGAAATATAATGAAGTTCTTCATATCTTGAATGCATTTTAAATATTGCATGTGGACATGGAAGTTAACAATTATAGTTTCCAAGTAGCATAAAAATCTAATAAACATACAATATAATTAATTTGTTTGATAATTATATATTTTCAAAACTTATTTGGTTTAATTTTGAAAATTTGATATTCTATTGTTGTTATTTATTTATTCATTTTGTTTGAGTTTTTCTTTGCCTTTTGTTTTTTTTCTATTAATATTTTAATTTTGAAAAGAAACTTTCTTTTTTGAAGAAATCCATCATTTCAGTTATAGCTTGAAAATTTAGACAGTCAAGAACATGTTTGTCATCTGTTTTCTATTATTCTAATAATCTGATAATTTATTTATCAGTTTGGGTCTATCTCTCCTGCAAATTCTTAAATGCCCACTTTCATTCTTCCTTTCTTCCTTTCTTCCTACTCATATTTATTCTCACTCGTTCATACCTCCAGACTCTCTCTCTCTCTCTCTCTCTCTCTCTCTCTCTCTCTTTCTTGCCGTATCTTTACCTTCACACAAAAATGCTTCCTCTTACCCTCACTCCCTATGTTTCCATCTCTCTATTACTCTTTGCATGTACTATATCAACTACTCACAAGTTTTCCCTTCATCTCAGAATCACTCTCATCCTCTCTCATTATTTTCTCTATCCCTTTATGTGTGTGTGTGTATGCGTGTGTGTGATTGTGTGTGTGTATGTATGTGTGAGTGTATACATATATGTATATCTGATATACATGTGTGTGTGTATATATATATATATATATATATATATATATATATGTATACACACACACAGTGTATATATATATATATATATACTATGTATATATATATATATATATATATATATCTCCTATATGTACTATGTATATATATATATATAATTATATATATATATATATATATATATATATATATATATATATATATGTTTGTATCACTCCTCACCACTCACTTTACATTTTCCCTTTTCACAGTTCACACAAAGGCTGAACGAAAATGTGTGATTGCGTTTTTATCAAATTAAAATTTTATTTGAAGACTGAATTATTGGCTGCCAGTTTCCCGATGACTGCTCATTGGTTCTTTAGATTTCTAAACTGTGGGAGTGTCTAGGGAGTGTCTTTAACCATCCAGTCTATTCCTATCTGAGACGCCAACAACACATTTGGCCTACTCCACACCAAAAAGTCCATTGGATCAATCTATATAAAAATAAAATGCATGTGGTTGTATGTGTGGTACAAAAGGATGAAACACATAACACTAAATTAAAACATGCATGTATAGTCATCATCATTTAAAGTGCATGGGTTGGATAGGTCATCAAAATCTTTATCCAAACCAGAGTGTAGTAGCTACTGCTCTCACAGACTGGTGCTTACACAAATCAGTTTGGCTTGGTTTCCATTGATAGGCACCCTTCCTATTGCCAACCCCTTTCCATATACCCTGTGTGCATTTTCATATAGTACTAGCATTAGAGATGCTGAAATGTCTTTGTCGAGATAATATTAAAGGAATCTGACAGCCCTTCACTTTTTCCACTCATTTTCTATGATCCTTACAGTATGAAATGGGTGTATTTTTAGTTACAGAATTAAAGAATTTTGTCAATCTCTCAGTGAGACAGCATCAATGCACTTCTCAAACTTCTTTTACATCTACCTGTTCATCAACCACTATAGATGGTATACAGGTGGGGCAAAGTGGGTGTCTTTCCATTGAAGCACATGCATGCAAGGTGGAGCAGTAACTTGCGCACAGTAATTGTAGAGAGTGTTCTGTAACCTGAGACATGTACTTTCGGTTAGGTAATGTGACTGAAGCATGAAGCAACAGAAGGTTAAAGTGGGTTGGGAAAAGGAGTAAGAGCAGCATGGTAGAGATGGAATTATTTGATGGAAGCCGGAATAGGAGTGAATGGGTAACAGCAGAGGCGGACAACCCAAGAGCAGATCATAGGTGACAAATAAAGGATATATACATATGTGTATCTATACACACATCCACATTCATATATACATTCAAGAATAACAGAAATGTGTTTTGGGAGTTTTTTTATATTCATCTCCAACCACTCATCATTCTTTTCAGTATCGTCATCGTTTTTACCGTCATCATCATATGCCTCCACCTCGTCATCACCATCACTACCATCGTTATAATGACTCTCATCATTGTTTTTACTCTGTTTACACATACATACATGTATATATACATTCTTACATACATAAATACATGCAAAAATATATATTATTGTACATATTTTTTTTCTTTTACTTGTTTCAGTCATTTGA
>NC_142945.1:44303802-44311302 GCF_046866305.1 Octopus bimaculoides | reverse complement strand
TCCACGCACACACATGCACACACACACACACACATATATATATATGTTTATATATCTACCTACATACATAGTTAGCAATATTTAAGTACATATATGAATTTCGTCATACACACACACACACACAGATATATTACATAAACACAAACACACACACACAAGCAAATATACACTCACGTAAACTATAACCCATATACACATGCAAGTCAGATATTTTTAATATAATCTTGTAATATTTCATATTCCTTAGTAATGTTTTTTTTTTTTATGCTAATGTCTTGTTTCTTAAGATTTTTACCTTTAATAAGAAAAACTAAATGCAAACCAAAAAACAAAAAAAAAAAACAAGAAACAATCACACACACACACACACACACACACAATACTGATTTTGTTTTATTACTCAAGAGAAGTTGCCTGCTGTACAGTTAAGATATGATCATGTCAGTCAGTATCTTAGTGTGTGTATATACATATAAATACATATATATATATATATATATATATATATACACACTCACATACATCCATATATATGTTATATATATATGTATGTATGTAAGTGTATATAGTGCATATATTTATAAATATATATATATATATATATATATATATATTTAAACATATAATTAATGCCTTTATATATATTTAAACATACATATACAGGTAAACACACACACACACACACATACATACACACATGCATACGCGCAAGGGAACAAGTTTTCTTTCGAACATGTTACAATGATAACATGATTGTCTTCCATTGTAATCTTCTTTATTAATGATTTTTTTTGTTGTTGTTTTTATTTCTTCATTAGTCTTTTTTTTATATTTAGCTTGAAACAATAATATTTTCTACTCCATTAACATTTCACAGCCTCATCCGAACAAAGTGATAGCACTGGGTACATTGTTTTGCTTATTTGAATTTTTTTGGGTTGCGTTTATAAATATTTGTCTGTGCTGAGCTCAAAATGATCTAAAGTTTCCATCTGTCATCAATACTTTTGGAAATCATTTTAGTTTTGTATTTAGTCTTTTATTATAAATGCCACCTCCATCTTCGGTTAAGTGTTGGTTTGATTTTTGTTCCTGTGCTGAGAGAGAAATAAATAATTTTTGTGCTTAATTTGCTCAAATTCTTCCACATAAAAATTTTGCAGACAAATGTATATAACAAATGAGATAACTGACAAACTCAAAAAATATTGAATAATTTAAAAATTCAAATTAAAATCGATTTGAAGAATGCATTTTTTTTATCCTGGGAATGCTTCCATCTTTTCTAATTAGTTATTGTATATATAGTTTCCTATCATGGCACAGTGGCTGTGGAACCGTCTCACCATTGTTGCAATGTCTTAGTAAAAGACTTCACTATTCTCTTCACTGATGTCATCTATAAGGGGGTGCTGAAAAGTCCCTGGCTTTGGGTAAAAGAAAATACAGGAGGATCAGTTAATTAAGATTTTATTCAACATACTCCCCTATCAGATTCACACACTTATTTTAGCCGTCCTTCAGTTTTTCTAAGCCCTGTAAAAGAACTCAGAAGGTTGGGCCACCAACCAGGTCTTTAGTGATACCCTTAAAGCCAGGAACTTTTCAGCCCCTCTTCATAAGTTTCCATGGGAAATAACCAGGATGCAAATGCAAGAAATGCATGTTTACAGACATGAAGCAGCTTATGGCCTTATATCTTTCAATAAGCCTTGCTTTCCATTGTGAAGTAAAACTGCTTTGAGGCTTTGATAAAAGCTGTTAACCATTGCCCTTTTGCAGGGTTGTGCCTCAGTCAAACAACAGCAAACAAATTATTCAAGTCTATGCAACACACACAGAATCTGCCACTAAGAAATTAAACTGAAAAAAAAATTCTGTATGTATTTTCTGGTACGCAATAGTCCTGCAATGTTCACCGATTAAATTTGACTCTTTTAACTAGAATGCTGATGCACTTGCTCTCCTTTAACCTTGTAAAATTAAGCATATGTAAATAATGGTCACCATGGTGATTCTTCAGTTCTGTGCATGGTAGTAGCATGTTAGTGTGCATGAATGATGTAACAGACCTTTGGTCATTAACTCTATGCTGATTGGTTGATTGCAAAGACTCCTTTTATTAGCTTATAATGTGTATGTGGTATGACGTCAGAATATTTTCTTGAAAACAAAATTACCTTTCAGTACTCCTAATATTCTAGTAATTAAAATGGTATAATAAATCTAAAAGATACATAAATATATCAAACACTTTTTAGTATTATAATGATATTAAACAATAATTAGTAACATATTAATATCTAAATATTATCCTAATCCTATAATATCTAAGTTGTTTTAGTATCATAAGGATATCAAAGATGATTAAGAAACAATATCAAATATATTTAATATAATGATATTTAATATATTTATAGCAATTTAGTTATATCAAATATGACATTATAATAAAATAATACCCAATATATAATTACATAATTTTACTTAAGTGCTATAGATATATTATGCAGTAATTTAATGATATCAAAAGAAACAAAAATATAATCATATTAGAAATGTTATAGAAACATTATAATCTCAAAACTGTTGTGTTAATATAATGATATTCAAGTTAGTCTTGTTAATATCCATGATATCATAGTAATATAACTATATCTAGGTTACTCAACCAAGAAGCTTATCCGCTGGCACCAGCCCTCTTATATTTATTGTCCGGTAACTCAAGGTTATGCTATGACATGCCTTCATGAAATTTCCTCCTCCTTTTTTTAACTAGGTAACCATGTATCTCCCTTACAGCAAGACACCTGTTCCTGTTTCTCTATCATGCTTTAACTTCTCATCACCTGATATAATAACACCCACCTCAATACTCCACAACTGTCAATCAAGGCTTCTTGTCTTGTAAGTGACTTGGTGACCTCACTGGAGCTGGTGCCACATAAAACGCATCCCTGTACACTTTGTAAAGTGGTTGGCATTAAGGAGTACCTAGCTGTAGAAACTATGCAAAATCAGACACTGGATCTTGGTGCAACCTTCCAGCCTGCCAGTTCCTGATGAACCTGGACATTAAAGGATGATAATGATGATTATGACGATGATGACAACAGCAACGATGATGATGAAAATATTTATAGGATGATATCAAAGACATTCCGAGTAATATCATCATATCAAAATATTTATGGGGATGCAATGATATCAGATATAGTAATATCATGGTATAAAAGACATTGCAGCAACAATGATATCAAAGTGATTATTTTAGTTCAATGATATCCAAGTTAGTTATAATACCATCTAAGATGTCATAACAATATAACTGTATTGAAGACGTTATATTAATATAATGATATCAAAGAGACGTGTGTAGTAATATAATAATAATATAATGATAATTTATGAATTATAGTATAAATATAACTGATATCCAAGTTATTTATAGAATCAGAAAAATATCTAAGATATTGTTGTAATATAATAATTTCTAACATAGACAAGAAATTTGAAGAAGAGGGGCAATCATTTATTCAGGCCCTAATATTTGACTGGTTCTTTATCTATTAACCCTGAAAGGATGAAAGCAAAGCTGACCTTGTTGGATTTGAACTCAAAAACATGATAAATTGGAATAAACACTGCAAAGCATTTTGTCTGATTCTAACAACTGTGCTATTCATTATAGAATTACTACATAAAAAATATAATGTAATGATATCATGTCATAGCAATATAATGATATCCAAGTAATATACAAGGATAATCATATCTAAAATGTTATATTATTATGTTAATAACAAACACATAGTTATATATTGTGGTTTCTATACGATATATTCTACCATATTGTAATATATTACATTTCAGGTGTAACATTATAGCAATATGATTATATCCAAGGTACATTATAGCAATATGATTATATCCAAGGTACATATTTTATGTACCTTATATCCAATAGAAAAATAAATAAACAAAAAAAAAAACAACTTATCAGCAACTGATGATGATAACGAGAAAGTGTGATGCAAAAAAAAAAAAAAAAATCAAAAGGTGTAGTCTTCAGCAATAGGTGATGATAATGCTGATGATGATGATGTGGAGAATGTGAAATGTTTCAAAACAGTATTTATTGTAAAAGCAGATCACCTGAGTAGATTTTGAATTTTTATAGTAAAAAGTATTTGACATACCTTACAGGATCGAAATTATGAGAAGACGGGAGGAATGGTGAAATGGGGAGAAGAATACCAATAACAACAACAAAAACAACAACAAACACAACAACAATCAACAATGATAAATCAATTGTACATTAATGCCATTTATCTCGATTTGTTTATTTTTTAAATGCATATTGTATCTATGTCATATTTATGCGTGTTTGTATGTATGAACAAGCACATTTACACACGCACTTAGATAGTCATATGTGTTTGTATATATATATATATGTATGTGTGTTTGCAAGTGTGTGTGTGTGCGTGTGTGTGTGTGTGTGTGTGAATATATACATAACAAAACACATTTAGTTCCCTCCCTTGATGATTCAACAAAAGGCATTTTGTGTAAAGAATCTTGCAAAGAATTTGCAGTGTCTTTTTACGAAATTCTAAATGTCACTTTGCTTCAGGGACTAACACGCAATCGCATAATCTTTAACATCAAATAGATAAATAAATAAGAAAAGAGAGAGAGAGAGAGAGAGAGAGGGGGGAAAAAAGAAGGAAAATAGAGAATGAAAACAAAAAAACAAAAATAGCAAGCAGTGCAAGAATAAATAAAGCCAAAAAAAGGAAAACAGAAATAAATACGATGCTAAAAGATGCATAGAGCCATATACATTTTGGAGGCATTGCAAGCTGAAAGGGTTGCTGGCGTTTTTGAATCAGTAAGAACTTTTAAAGATGGTCAGCCAGTCAATGAGGAGAGACAAGATGGGAGTAGAAGGTGGAGGAAGAAAAACGATGGAGGTGGTGGTGGTGGTAACGCTGATAGGAGGAGGAGGAGGAAGAGGAGGGGGAAAAGAAGACATGAGGATTTTAGTGATGTTGATGGTGACAATGATGATGGGGATGATGAAGTCTGAAGAAGGTAGGAGATTATGATGATGATTCTGACAGAAGTAAAAGCAAAAAAAAAAATTAATAATAATAATAAAGAAAAGATAAAATAAAAATTATATAAAAAAAAATAATAAAAGGCAAGGTAAAAGAATTATTGCCAATTCTTGTTGCACAGTTTGTAGAAGTAGACTTTTTCATGTTCATGTCATTGTTATCTTAGCTCTTTCTCAACAATCAACATCATCTGACTTCATATACAAAGCTAATATATACATTATATATATACATATATATATATATATATACACTACTAAATAACTAACTACATATACGTGAATATATGCATACATACATATATACATGCATACATATATATATATATATATATATATATATATATATATATATATATACATATATATATACATATATATATATATATATATACATATATATACATATATATACATATATATATACATATATATATATATATATATATATATATATATATATACATACATATACACATATATATATATACATATATACATATACATATATATATATATATATATACAAGTATATATATATATATATATACTTGTGTGTGCACATTTGCATATATATATATATATATATATATGTATATATGTATATATATATATATATATATATATATATACTTGTGTGTGCACATTTGCATATATATATATATATGTATATATGTATATATATATATATATATATATATATATATATATATATATATATATATGTATGTATATATATGTATGTATGCATGTATATATGTATGTATGCATATATTCATGTATGTGTAGTTAGTTATTTAGTAGTGTATCTGTAAGATTATTTTATGTACCTGATAAAAACTGAATACTATTTAATAGCATGCACAGAGTAAATATTAAATATGTTATCGTTCCAGGGTACAGCATTCTATTACTCAGAGTTTTGTGCCTTTATTCTTGAATATTATGGAAGCAATGCTGACTAATACAGACAAAACCTCTTTCACTGTCAGCATGGTACAGGATTTTGTTTACTTCCAGTTTGTCTTGAATACGGGACAGTTGTCTATGGGCTTCTGATTTATCAGGTGTTCCCATGCAAACATATGCACAAAAATACATGATGTGGTGTATATAAGGACATATAAATCTGAACGCATACATATTCATCAGATGTTGGTCTATTAGAAGGTATATGTAAAAGTGTAGTATTAAATATGGATTCAGAGAATTGTATTTTCATCTTTCAGTCCTCCTGACATTTATGTTTTTTATATACATATACACATCAGCATCATCATTATCATCATTGAATGGCTTGGAGGAACCCCCACTCCTGAATAAAATAGAAACGAAAGGTGTCCATGGTCAAGAGATGGTTGAAAACCACTGATGAATACTTCATTCCTGGCTTGGAATGAAATATTTGTAACAGGGAATTAAAAATATACCAATTTTTTCCAGTTCTTTATTTTGTTATCTATATATATGCTTGTAGGAGTGTGTGCGTGTGTGTGCATGCGCATGTGTGTGTGTGTGTGTGTGTGTGAGGCTTCTTATAGCTTCTCTCTATCAAATCTTCTCACAACGTTTTGATCAGACCAGGACTATTGTAGGAGACACTTGGCCAAGGTGCTACATGGTAGGACTGAACCTGAAACCTCGTGTTTACAAAGTGAATATCTTAATCACACAGCCATACCTGAACCTACTCACACACATATTCATATACACAAAAATGTCTCAGGATGTGTGTGTGTGTGTGTGTGTGTGTGTGTGTGTGTGTGTGTATGTGTGTGTGTTCTTCATTTAAGCAGGCTAATGTCTGATAAGCGAGGAGCAGACAGATACCCATCGCATATGCTAGATGAGCTGGAAATAAATGAAACAATTTATTATATTGACTAACAGAGTGGATTTGTCGTATCAGCACAATCTGAACAATGACAAACAATAAAGATGTGAAACTCTGAGTAACACAATGCTGTAGACTGAAACTGTATATTTAACCTTGCATAGTTGATATACTTATATGTGTGTATGCATGTATATGTATGTATATATATATATAGCCACCTATGTTATAGTCTATTTAATATATCGTAATATCAATTTATTGTTATAATACTTTATTGTATTTATATATATATATATATATATATATATATATATATATATATATATATATATATATATATATATATATATATATATATGTATATATATATATATATATATATATATATATATATGCATGTATATGTTTTTGTGAGTGTGTGTTTGTATACACATGTATATATATATATATATATATATAAATATATATTTATATATATATATATATATATATATATATATATATATATATATATGCATGTATGTATACATACACACAC
>NC_142945.1:44251640-44303302 GCF_046866305.1 Octopus bimaculoides | reverse complement strand
TATGCATGTATGGATACATACACGCACAAAATGTATGTATGTATATATATATATATATATATATATATATATATATATATATATATATATATATATATATATATATGCATATATATATATATATATATATATATATATACATATATATATATATATATATATATATATATATATACATATATATATATATATATATATATATATATATATATATATATATATATATATATATATATATATGCATATATATATATATATGCATATATATATATATATAATACATGTGTATATATATATACATATATATATATATGTATGTATGGATACATACACACACAAAATGTATGTATGTGTATGTATGTATATATATATATATATATATATATATATATATATATATATATATATATATATATATATATATATATATATAAAGATAGAGAAAGACGGAGCCAAATCTTTTTAAAGGAAAGTTATTGGTTGTTTTTGTTTGTTTTTGTTCCTCTTTCTTTAAACTTATCTGTTTTCTACTAGGCTGACCACTGTTAACAGATGTAATTATGTTTTTGCTGATATAAATAAAAGAACCAAAACACAAACACACATCGGTCTTCCCCAATAGACACGATGATAACTATTTGCTTGACACTTGCCAGAAGCTTCCGCCAGGGAAACAGTATACACAGTAAAAGATATGTTTGCTTGCAATATCTTAGTTTATACAAGATACTATTTTGTGGAGGTTATGGAGGTTGTGGTAGTTGTAGTCGCTAAAACATACAATCACATTGACTATGTGTGCTTATGTACATGTATGTATGTATGTATACATGCATACACATTTTTATATATACATAAATACACATATATGTGCATGAATAAACACACACATACATGTGCTTATTGCTTATCATTGTTCGCATTTGTGGATGCTTTTCTGATAAAGAGTTAAGACCCTGCTTCGGTCAGGAATGACAATAGGATTGCACTGAGAAAGTTCCCTTCCAAGGCACAAGTCATTCCTATAGCAGAGTGAACTGGAACAACATCAAATGAAGTGTCTTGCACAAGAACGCAACACATTGCCCGGTCCAGGAATCAAACTCACCATCCCATGATTGTAAGCCTGACACTCCAACCACTGAGCCAGGCACCTTAACCTTGCTGATAGCAGATCCCAATCTACAGAACATGTAGGTTGGTTGGAGAAGTTATGAGCACTGGCTCGGGAACGAACTTTGCTTAGTGGGTGCAAACCCTGGTCCTAAATTTTTTACAAACAAGATCTTATTATTTTTCTTTTTAAATTTTTTTGTTCTTTGTTCCTTGTGAAGAAACCTAACTTTGAGCTGTATTTTACAGATGATTTTTTTTTATTCACTGTTTTCTAAACCTGAGAAAAGTAAGTAGGGGTGCAAATTTTGATTTTGCATCGGACAAAAATTCTAGTGGGTGCAAGTGCATCCCCTATTCCTGGGCCTCATGAATGAAGGATCATGCATTTTTTTTTTTTGGCTTTTTGCTTTGCTTCTAGAAGTCATGTGATTTGGTCCCTCCTCTTTATATTCAATAACAATTCAAAAAGGATTAAGGATTCCTAAAGACAGGAGTGTGTAATGATGTCTTCCACTCTCAAAGTTTTCCTGTCAGTCCTCTTTGAAGTGATCCTCAGCTGATCTTGGAATTGTAGTTTTGGTACTGCAGCTAGATATTTACTAAAGGGTAACCAGTTGAAATTAATCCTTTGTGGGAGACACAAAATCTCCTTGGGATTGAAATGTAGCTCAAATACATAGTGCTATGCACAGCAAATAGCTAAACCATCTCAGTTGATTGGAACTTGTGTAATGTGGATTTCAATGTTGCTAGAGTTGGTCTGATGTACATAATCCAATCAAAGTTATGAAAATAATCTTCAGAAGAGATTGCATTTTTAAGGTTCCCTGGTTTGTAATGTATCAACTACATGTTTTCCATGTTTCACAACCCCATTAGAGGGCTGAATTACCAACTGGTAGTTATATGAGGACTTTGATATGGCGGTTGATATGGTTGTTTATAAAATCATTCTCTTTCTGAGATTACTGAAGAGGTAGAGGCTAGTCTCAGGTGGCTTTAAATTCAAGACACATCACAGCCTACTTAGCTTGGAAGGCAGTAACTCCAAATAAGAACTGATACAGGGTATATAGCATGCTTTAATCCATTTTGCAAGGAACAACCTCTCTCGTCCTGTAATTTAGCTGCTGGTTACCCACCATTTTTCTAAACAATATAAGTATTAAAAAAAAATAAAAACATAAATATAATAATGATACCAAACTAATACAAAAGACAAAGTGTTTAGCATTATCTAATATTTTGAAAAATTAGTAAGATAGTTGTATGAAGAGAAATATTAGCTATTGAACCTTTGCATTTTTTTCTACATATTTTCTATCTATTTTGCGTAACTTGTTGTGGCCTCATATTCTTAGAGATACAGTGATGTTCTTGCTTTGCTTCTATATTTTTAAAATTTTATCGGGAAGAATAATTTGTAAGAAAACAAATAAGATAAAAAAAAAAAGGAGATAAAACCAAAATGTAAAAAAACAAAAAAGCAAAAGGAAAATTGTTAAAAAGTTGAAGTTAAGAAGAGACCTAAACAGAAACCCAGGAAAATTTCTTGTAAAGAACATGTTATAGACATGGGGGGAAAAAAAGAGCAACAAATAACAAAATATAGCATTCAGCTGTCTTCAGGAAGACTTGTTTAATCAGATTTATGAGAGGGATTAGCCTGTGAGTATTTGATTACAAGTGCAAGATTTAAGCTATATGCAAGAGTAGAGGATATTGTTCCGACTTTCTTCTGAGGAACCAATTCTTTTGGTTGTATGGAAGAAAATTAAATAACTTCTCATCATAGAGAATAATACATGTCTGTATGTTTGCAAGTATGTATCAATGCATGCCAATGTATCTAAACTGTATGCATGTATGCATGCGAATTTGTGTGCTTGTGTGCAAGGGTGTGCTAGTGTGTCAGGAAACGGGTGTTTATACCCATGTATGTATTTGTGAAAGTGGCGCAAGCCTGCAAGGCTATGCATTGGTAAATATGCTTCATGTATACATGTTTCAGAAAGTAAACATTACTTGTTACAGGCTTCCAGCGATTCATATCAGTTGGTTCACCACTATCATCAATGCAAGCTTTCCTCCTATTATTTTGAGTGACAACAAAGGTTAGGATTATCTAAAAAAATGACCACCACTAAACACATTTACTTTAAGTGATAATGGTGGTATAGATTTGTCAACATAGAGAAGGACTTCAAGACAGTCCTTTCCTCTGTTATCTGGTGGTTGCTGAAGAAGCTAGTGGAAAAGAAGAATGGTTTGGGAGAGACATACAAGCCACGTGCAGAAGTGCTACAGTTAATGTGCAACTAGGAGTTCATCAGAGCTCTGTTCTCAGTCCTATTCCTATTCATTAGAGAAGCATAAAACCAGATGCCTATGGGAACTGATGAACTCATTTCTATGTTGAAATCTAGTGGAAATAAAGAAGAAATTCCATGTGTGGAAGCAAAGACTGGAGTGAAAGGGCTCTAAAGTTAATTTGGTAATAATCAAAATTTTAGCAATTAGGTTAACAGACTAGGATCTACTTTTAGCCAGGAAATGGTCTTTGTTGGTTGTAGAAAAGAAATAGGAAAACAACCCATATGGTATATTCAGTACAATTATGGATATACAAGTGGTTCAGTGGTATTACATGTAGCTTAACAAAGTAGACTTTAAATACGGTAGATGCACATGAGAAATAAATACTAAGCATGAACAGTATACAGATTTTGTTTTCAAATGCACAGAAAGATCCCAAGTACATTATTTACATTATTTACATTTGATGGATATGCGGCCTCATCTTGTTTGTTGTTAACACAACGTTTCAGCTGATATACCCTCCAGCCTTCATCAGGTGTTTTGGGGAAATTTTGAACCTGGGTTCTCATTCCTAATGTATTTTTCGATGATGATATTATTATTATTATTATTATTATTATTATTATTATTAAAACTGGTACTTATATAATTGACCCCGAAAGGCAAAGTTCCTTTCATTGTTCCTGTACCGTATGCAAGCATTGTGGTGATAAGGGCAGTCGGTGACATTCAGCCCAGAACATTAGTATTTTACGTAGGGTGGGTGGAATTCAAAATAAAACTTAGTAGGATTTGAACTCATTCATACACTCACTTACAACGAATCACACATGTACGTACACAGAAATGCCCTAGCGCACACAAATGTACTTAGACACACACACACACACACACACACACATACACACTTGTGTGAATATATATGTGCACAAACACAAATACTCTCTTACTTTCTCACTTGTCCACACAAAACACTCTCTCACACGCATGTACATGCATGCACACACATGCACACATATACACACACACACACACACACACATGCTCACTTGCACATACACACACACACACACACATACACTTGCACTCACACACTTTCACACTCAAAAACACTTGTACCTTCACATACATGCACTCACACCCACTCACACCCACACACACTTGTGAGCTCACACGCATACACACATTCTATTTTTCACACACTCACACTTACTGATTTAAATACAAAGAGAGAGAGAGAGAGGAGAAAGAGAGAGAGAGGGAGAGAAATGGGAGAGAGGGAGATAAAGGGAGCTAGGACGAAAGAATGGTGTGATTTCCATAAAAGACATTATAATAGAAGTGATGGATGAAGATTCATGTAATCTCCATGAATCCTTTGTCTTCAGAATTATTCCTTATTTCTTTACGAAGACATAAATAAACAGACCAACCATAAAAGATCCATTCTCTCTCTGTAAAAACACTTCAATAAAGTTGTCAAATATATTTGTAGTCAGTTCAATAACAGTTATTAAATATCTCTCTCATTAGTTTATTTAGAATGGAAATGAATAAAAGCAGTAAGGTATGAGAACCCGTGTGTGTATATGTATGTATGTGTGTATGTGTGTGTCCCCACTAGAATGTGGGTATGTGTGTCAGTGTATATATGTCTATGTATTTATGTGTGAGCGCTTATGAGTATGTATATGCTTTTGCAGAAATGCATGTGTCTGTTTGTATGTATCTATATGTATATCTATATATGTATAGAATTATTTGTGTGCTTATACATACATATATATATATATATATATATATATATATATATATATGTGTATGTCTGTTTTCAGTGGTATTCTATATTTGCATAGAGTACGTACATAAAATACGCAGATGGAAAAATATTCATATACACACATATATACATACACGCATCTATGTGAGCACATTGAAACTTATCACACATGAAGACATACATATATATATATATGCACGTGTGCACATGCATACACACACACCAACGCACGCACGCACACACACACACACACCCACACACACACACACACACACGTATATATGAACACATTATATCGAATTAAATATGTCAAGAGAAACATAACAAATATATAAATATACACAAAGAAATTCAAGAACATGTGTGTGTTTAAATGGAATTATTTGAATTAAGAGATGGTGAAAGATATTTATTGAAATGAAAATTGCTTTTTATTGACTGTTAAATTAATATACAAAATAAAACTGTGAAATAAATATGAAATATGTTGCTAACTGAAATAAACATAAAATATATTGCTAACTAAAAATAAACATGGAATATGTTGCTAACTGTGAAATAAATTGAGATATGGGTGCTAACTAAAATAAGGATGAAATGTATTGATATGCTTGAAACATGGGGTTAAGTGAGAAATAATCTCGAAATATTGTACAGATCATGAAATAAATGTATTGTACTAACTTGGAAGCAAACAGGAAATATGGGTCTAATGGTAAAAAAATAGATATGAAGTATATTGCTTACATAAATATAAGTTGAAATATGATGCTAACTGTGAAGCAAAGATGGAATATGGTGCCATCTGGGAAATAGACATAAAATGTAATAGTATGTAGGTGTAGATATGTCTGTGTGGTGAGAAGTTTACTTGGGTTCAGTCCCTCTGTATGGCACCTGGGCAAGTATCTTCTGCTATATATATATATATATATCATCATCATCATCATCGTCATCGTTTAACGCCCGCTTTCCATGCTAGCATGGGTTGGATGATTTGACTGAGGACTGGTGAAACCGGATGGCAACACCAGGCTCCAATCTAAATTTGGCAGAGTTTCTACAGCTGGATGCCCTTCCTAACGCCAACCACTCAGAGAGTATATATATATATATATATATATATATATATATATATATATATATATATATATATATATACGGGATGCATAAGGTATTTGAGGACATACCTTTTTAGGGTCATTGCTGCATTTTTGTTAACTCTGTATAATCTTGTTTCAGAAAATAATAATGGCAGACCGTCAGCTAACCCAAGAAATGAAGAGGCATGTTGTTATTGGGGTTATAAAGGCTGAGCATAGCGATTTAGAAATATCTTGATTTTTAAAAGTTGCTAGATCTTTCGTCTACAAGGTTTGTAAGGAGCTACAGACGGAAGATGGAAACATATCACCAGTATTAAAGCATAAAAAGCATTCTAAATGCTCTAAAATTATCAGAACACCTGAATTTATCTAACGTGTTCAATAGACCATTGATTACAATCCCAGTTAACAAAATATATTGGAGTCCTGGAAATAATTGTTAAGCCCTGGATAGACAGTGTGTGCAATGGAAGGCCATATGTGTTTCAGTAAGATTTTGCACTATCACACATGACTCTAACAACACAGAAATGGATGGCTGAAGATTTTCATGATCGCATAACCCCTAACATTTGTGCTCCTAAATCCCCAGATCTCAATCCATTGGACTATTATATGTAGAGCGTTGTTGAGAGAAAGATCGATGAACATGCCCATAACACCAACGATTCTTTGAAAGCTGCCATAGTCAGAGTAATGTCCAAAATGAACCAGGACCACTTGATTCGAACTTGTAGATGATTTAGATCTCATATAGAAGCAGTTGTTGAAGTTGAAAGTGGCTTTATTGAATAACATTATAGGAAAGAAGGTTTATTTTTATCCTCATAGCATTTTTTGATAAATAAAGTTATTATCTGTTATTATATATCTGTTTTTTTTTTATAAACATAAATTTGTTCTCAAATATTTTACATACCCTGTATATATATATATATAAACAAACTTTGGGTTAGTTAAAAATACGCTTGTGAAATATTTTAACTTCTAAAGACAAATTCACTGCTGCTACCATGGAGTAAAATTTCTCTCTTATGCTAAAAGTTGTAAAAACTGGACAGGTAATGTGTTTTTTTACCTTTTATCATAAGAGAGAATTTTTTTTCTCCACAGTAACAGCAGTGAATTTGCCTTTAGAAGTTGAAATGTGTCACAAACATATTTTAACTAACCTAAACTTTGTTTTCCTAACCATTGCTTAGATCAGATGCTGTTATATGTCTGTATGTACATGAGTGTGTGAGTATGCGTGTGAGTGTGTGTTGTGTGTGAATGTGTGTGGTTCTGTTTCTCCTCTTCCACTGTTTAACAACTGGCGCTGGTTTGTTTATGTTGCTGTAACTCAGCAGTTCAGTATAAGAAACCAACAGAATGAGTACCAGCCTTAAAACATAGAACTGGGGTTGATACATTCAGTTAAAATCCTTCAAGATTGCAAAACTCCAGCATAACCACAATCCTATGACTGAAGCAAGTAAAAGATGAAAGATAAGTGCTAAGAGATGTGAATGATGAAATAAACAGGAAATAATCATGAGCTATGGTACTATATAGAGTTACTATAACATGTACACTTACACATGTTTCATGCTTAGTTGATTATCAACAATTATTACGCACTGACACTATATATAGTTTTTTTTTCAATTTTTACATAGATCACCCCCAACTGTTCCCAAATTTTGAAATAATGTGGGGAACCTGTTTGCTTGCTTCTTGCTTCATGCTCTTGCTTGATGGAGCTGGGGGTCATCCCAACTTAGTGGTCCCAGAAATGTAATCATGCATGGAGGTGACCAGGTCCACTGGTGCTTTCCATCACTGGCGGCCCCATGCATCTGGTGCATATCCTGCCACAAAGCTTGCCGCTGCTGTTTTGAATGAGAGTAAAGTCCTGGTAGAATGATCTAGGAGGAAACAGAGGACATGTTTCATACCAGTGGAGAACATGACTGATACAATTAAACACAGTACTTGGTTTTCATTGCGGAGCGAAGATTAAGATGACATAGGTGAAACTTGATAAAAGGAAGTCAAAGGTTGTAAGTAAATAAATAAATATAACAAGTTATTTGGTTTCATGCACCATTAATTTCTTCTGGCAGAAGGCCATACAGGTTAGTAGTGATTAAAAAGGTGATGACAAGCTGGGATTTATTTTATCTAATATCAATGAATATTAATGAGTAAATGAAGGTGTCAAGCTGGCAGAATTGTGAGCACATTGGGTGAGATGCTTAGAGGCATTTCGTCTGTCTTTACGTACTGAGTTCAATTTCCACTGAGGTTGACTTGGTCTTTGCTCCTTTTGGGGTAGATAAAATAAGTACCAGTTGAGCCCTGGGGGTCGATGTAATCAACATACTCCTTCCCCTGAAATTACTGGCCTTGCACCAGAATGGGAAACCAATAGATGAAGCAGTGAGCTGGCAGAATTATTAGCACACTGGTTTTCCATGCTGCTATGTTCTGAGTTCAAATGCCAGCAGGGTCTACTTTACCTTACATCCTTTCAGGGTTAATAAAATAGGTACCAGTAAAATATTGGGGATCAATGTAATTGAGTTACCCCTTCCCTAAAATTACTGGCAGGAGTGACTGTGTGGTAAGTAGTTTGCTTAACAACCACATGGTTCTGGGTTCAGTCCCATTGTGTGGCACCTTGGGCAAGTGTCTTCTACTATAGCCTCGGGCTGACCAAAGCTTTGTGAGTGGATTTGGTAGACAGAAACTGAAAGGAGCCCATAGTATATATGTGTGTATATATATATATATATATATGTATATATATATATATGTATATATATATATATATATATATATATATATATATATATATATATATGTATATGTGTGTGTGTGTGTGTGTGTGTGTCCTATGTGTCTGTGTTTGTTCCCCCAACATCGCTTGACAACCGATGCTGGTGTGTTTACGTCCCCATAACTTAGCAGTTCGGCAAAAGAGACCGGTACAATAAGTACTAGTCTTACAAAGAATGAGTCCTGGGGGTCGATTTGCTCGACTAAAAGGCGGTGCTCCAGCATGGCCGCAGTCAAATGACCAAAACAACTAAAAGAATAAAAGAATAAAAGAATGACAACATCTCTAGTTTGAGAATAACCCAACCTGTCATTTCCCTGCTGCAATAATCACGTTGAAAGATTCTGTAAAAGTTCCATAGTTGCTTCTTTCTATCCCTTGATTAAGCCATTGAAATAAGAAAAATTAAGCGAAAAAAAAAAAAAAGCAATCCTTCACCGTTGATAAAATTGGAACCGGTAAATTTTTTATCAGGGTCGATGGTGACTGATTTAGATGCTTATAACTAATGGTATTCTTGGCAATGGAATCAACCCCTGTGTTGATTGATACACAGGTCATTAATATGAGAGCCATAAACGAAGGTCGTTTCACTTGAAGATATCAATTAATCCCTGACATTATAGAATTATTTGTAGCATCAAAGATTTTACAGGAAGGTTAGAAAATAAATAAAAAAATAATAAAAAAAAATAGGGGGCTGCAATTCATTTCCATTAAACAATATCCAAGAAGAATCATGCAAAGGATTAGAATATATGAAATTTATAACTTCATAAAATAACATTCCAACCGGTGCCATCGTTGCCACCATCATCACCGCCAGCCTCATTACCACTGTGATGAAGATGTTCACAACAGATACAGACAATGTATATATTTGTATGTAGCTTATGTGTGTCCATGTGTGTTTGTGTATGTGGAAGTGTGTGTGTGTGTCTGTGTGTGTGTTTGCTTGTGTGTGTGCTTGCATGTGTGTATATGTGATTGGATTGAGTGTGTTTGTGTGTTTGTAAAGTTTAGTAGTTTAGATAAAGTGACTGTACCACCCACCCCCACCCCCCACCCCACCCCACCTTCCTTTCCTGCTCATCTTGAAAAGACTAAAATAACAAACAGAAAACTTCAAAAATATCTGTCAAAAAAACAAACAAACAAACAAAAACAAAATACAAAATATGACCATAATTTAATTATCACAGGAACTGATATTTTAATGAATTTAATTTTGTACAAATTTTAACTAAAATTTGAAATAAAAACTAATTAATTTGCTATGTGTTTATTTTGGGAATTTTTGTTTTGTTTTTGGTTTCGGTTTTCATTAAATTATTTTATGTTGATCGTTATTTATTATTATTCTTTTTTTCCTTTTGTTGAACAGATGTAATTTGTCCAAAAGAAAGTGGAAGGAAAAGATGAAAATAATGTTTTAAGAATAAATAAATTATCATTTTCATTCTGAAACTAAGTCCCATGATGCTCTAAGTACTTTTCAATTAGAATTAACTTTGGAAATGTGTCAACTTTAATGCCCAATTAAAGCCAGGGTCGTAATTTATTAGTTTTGAAATCCTGCCTCCGATTTAAGAAAGATCATAATAACAATAATAATGTTGATAACCATGACATGATAATGATGATGATCATCATAATATTTATTTTTTCAGACCAGCATCAAACTCACTGGTATTTTGTCAATATGAATTTTCAAGTTTATAAATTTGTGTGCATTCATAGATAAAATTATGAAATGAAAAGTGTAAGAAGAGAGTCTGAAATATGATAACATGTAATAAAATAAAAGAATGGAAACTAAAATACGAAACTTTGAATGTAACTTTTCAACATAAACCAAAGTTTACGTGAAGAATATTTCTGATGAATATTAAATCATCAGGTTGTTAATATTAATAACTAAAGGCATTGAGATAGCAGACCAAGCTAGAAATGTCAAACCAAATGATTTACACATAAATTTGCCCACCTGCCCCACCTCAAGCTATGTTTCTTTAGCATTCTAAGTTCAAAACCTTGTGTCATTATCTGACGTTTTATCTCTTCAGGGATCCAAATAATAAGTTGATATCTGTAATACACTTGGGTTTTCTCAATTCGATTTATCACATTCCGTTGCTGATACTAACTCCAGTCAATTACTACTCAAAGGATTGACCATTATGTAAACCTCCTCAAGGAATGTGAAGATGCAGGCTGGAAAGCGGAGCGTTTTCTGGTTGAAGTCGGATGTAGAGGATTTGTTGGACACAGTGTGAGGCGACTGTTGTTATTGTTAGTCCTACCTCATCTTATATATCCAAACTACAATGGAAAAATTAAGCCACTGGATTTGGTTGAAAAGAGACGATGGGCAATGGCTAGAAGAATATTGATCTCACAGGCGGGGACTCATGCAGTGATGGAAGACAGACGTTAAATGATGATGATGATGGTGGTTAAAATGATGAGCTGGCAGAATTGTTCGCATGCTGGATGAAATGTTTAGCAGTATTTTCTTTGTCGTTACATTCCATGGGGCAGCATTGGTAAAAATCATTACCACTTGAGACAAATTTCTTTTAGCAACATTTCTTCTCCATCTTTACATTCCATGTTCAAATGCCATTGAGGTCGACTTTGTCATCCTTTCATAAGCACCATGTGAGCACTGTGTGAGCACTGTGGAGGGGAGGAGTCTCATGTAATCGAGTCTCCCCTTCCCTAAAATGGCTAGACTTACACCAAATTCATCATCACTGCCACTGTTTGTGTGTCTGTGGTATCATCTGATTGTGTGTCTGTGGTATTGACTAAATACTTTTGCAGTGATAAGTTTTGAAGTATCAACCTTTTGATTCACTGTGTGGGGCCCAATCAATCTAAGCATATTTTCACTCAACATGGAATTCAGACATAGACAAAAATTAAAAAAAAACATGCTCTCAGATTTAGAATGTTTCCCATCAGTTGAACCCCAGGCACTTAGACATTTCTCCTGTTCATCTATCAGGAATTGAACTTAGATAAAAAAATTACAGTTTTAGGATTAACATATGGACTTTTTCTAAAGATGTGATATTTAATCCGATAATTAATGATATATGAATGTATGTGTGTATGTATGTATGCATGCATGTATGTATATGTGTGTGTATATATATATATATATATATATATATATATATACATACATATATATATATATATATATATATATATATATATATATATATATATATGTATGTATCTATGTATATAATTATGTTTATATATTGTCAGAAAATTGAGACAATATCAAACGTGGCACTTTTCCAAATATTCAGTTGATTCTTAAGAATAACTAAGTCACACTCACCTGTTAATGACATAGACCTTTTCTCTGCTTTGATATTTGAAGGCCTCATTTGAATATTTATAAGAGGCAACATAGAATGAGTGGAGTGTCCTTAGGGAATGGAAAGATGGAAATGGTAAAATGCCAGCCTAAAAGCCTAACAGACTCAATGTCTGACATTCTGAGATTAATTATCATTATTCAGATGATAATAATCATCCTCTTTAGATTATATATTTGCTTTTATGCTACGAGTTGAATGATTTGATCTCAAGTCATTATCACATATTTGATACCCAAATATGTGTATTTATGTCTGGTTAGCTTTCAATTAGAGAACCCGTATATTTAAATAAAGGGCAATGAGCACCCTTGATATCAAGTGTCTCATTCCTAAACATATAGACCTGTCCCATGCTGGATTCAATCTAAGCAACCCGCATTTCGTCATCATTCAGCATCCACTCTCCATGCCGGCATGGGTTGGACGGTTTGACTGGAGCTGGAGAGCAAAGTTTCTACAGTTGGATGCTCTTCCTAACGCCAACCACTCCAGGAGTGTAATGGGTGCTTTTACGTGCCACCGGCACAGGTGCCATTTAGATGACACCGGCAACGACCATGACTATGATTCATGGGTGGGTGCTGTTTATATGACACCGGCAACGACCAAAACTACAATTCCTGGATGCCATTTGCATGGCACCAGCAATGACCATGACTCATGGGCACCATTTACATGGCACCATCAACAACCACGATTCTCAGGTGCCAATTTACATGGCACAATCAATAACCATTAATACGATGCACAGGTGTCATTCACATGACACAGGCAACAACAATTTTTTAATATCAGGATTTACAAGATCAATGTCTATGAATGGTATCTCCCTTCTGTTAGAAGTAAAAGCACAAATCACAGCTAGTAATAAAATTAATATTGGTCAGTAATTCAACTGTTGATGGTTAGAGATTGGAACAATCAATTCATAAGAAATTAATAGTCTGGAAAATTATCATCTGAATATCTCATAATATTTACAGTTAAACGGGATGAATTAATTGGAAGGAGTAAGCATGGTTGTATAGCTAGTAAGTAAGTTTCCTTCCCAACTATATAGTTCTGCTTTCTGTTCCATGGGACCCGTTCAAAACCTTATGAGTAAATTTGGTTAACAGAAACTGAAAGAAGAAGCCCTAGGTGTAAATATATTCTTTTATTCTGTTATTCTTTTACTTGTTTCAGTCATTTGACTGTGGAGCACTATTTTTAGTTGAACAAATCGACCCCAGGACTTATTCTTTGTAAGCCTAGTATTTATTATATCAGTCTCTTTTGCTGAACCGCTAGTTAGAGGGAATGTAAACACACCAATATCAGTTGTGAAGTGATGATGGAAGGACAAACACAGACACACACACACAAGATGGGCTTCTTTCAGTTTCTATCTACCAAATCCACTCACAAGGCTTTGGTTGACTCAAGTCTGTAATAGAAAACACTTTCCCAAGGTGCCACACAGTGGGACTGAACCTAGAACCATGTCATTGGGAAACAAGCTTCTTATTTCTTTATTGCCCACAAGGGACTAAACATAGAGGGGACAAACAAGGACAGACAAAAGGATTAAGTCGATTACATTGACGCCAGTGCGTAACTGGTACTTAATTTATCGACCCCGAAAGGATGAAAGTCAAAGTCGACCTCCGCGGAATTTGAACTCAGAACATAATGGCAGACGAAATACCGCAAAGCATTTCGCCTGGCGTGCTAACGATTCTGCCAGCTCGCCGCCTCTTGGCAAACAAGCTTCTTACCACACAGCCACTCCTGTGCCTCATATATATGAGACCTTTAGGTTAGTTAAAAGATGTTTGTGACATATATCAACTTTTAAAGGCAAATTCACTGCAGTTAGCATGGATATAGTGTTTTTACACCATTTTACCATAAGAGAATATCTTTTATTTCCATGGTAACTACTGTAAATTTGCCTTTAGAAGACACCTGACGATAAATACAGCCTTTTTTACAATATATGTTTATATGTTTATACGTTTATATGTTTATACGTTTATATAAAGACCCACTTCTGTCCTAAATGACCGTGAGATTGCACCTAAAAAGTTTCCCTCCGCGGCACAAGTCCAGGCAAGGTTATTCATGAAAGACCAGCAGTGGGCCATGCATACCAGCCTCCCCTCTCCATGCCACTGATGTTATCCAAGAGGGAGGCAAAGGCCGATACAGCTTGGCATCATTGAGCAAAATAGAGCAACATGAAATAAATTGTCTTGCTCAAGAATTCAACACACAGTCCAGTCCAGGAATTGAACTCACTACTTAATAATTCTGAGCCCAACGCCCTAACCACTGAGCTATGCACCTTATATAATGGATACTAATACTTATGCACACATATATAGTAACATACTTATATACCAAAGGACACCAGCCTATATAACAATCAAGTGTTATCTGGGAATGTTGCCCTCCAAAAATATAGTACTCTTCCCTGGGGTAACGTAATTTTTCATCCACTTAATATCACTGAAAACAGAAGATGAATTCTTGAATTTTATGAATTTGCTAATTCAGCTAATTAGTGAAATGATTACCATAACTAATTAGGAAGAAAATAGTTTTCATTTAGCATTTGTTAGCATTGTAATGATTCAGTCAATGTCTGTATGTGTATGTATATGTGTGTATTTATGAATATATGTCCTGGTGTATTTGTATGTGCATTAGGATATCAATATGTATCGATATGTGTGTGTCTGATTATTAATGTGTATGTAAATAGGTGTGTTAATGTGTCTCTGTGTGTGTATGTGTGTCTCTACAGGTTGAGGATTTCACTGAATTTGTCACAGATGAACCAAATTGATCGTTAAATAGGAGAATCAAAATAATTTACCATAGCGTTATAAATTGATTGAAAATGTTCCAATGACCAAAACAATATTTATGTCATTCGATATATTTTCATCGAAACCTTCGTCTCTGAAATTACAGTTACACCCAAACACAAGCGGTAAAACTGTTTTTAAGTACATCACCAAGCTTTTGATGTTGGTAACATCAAAGTGTAGTATTGTATAACAAGAGAGTGAAACTGTTCAAAATACAACGATAATTCTCGTCAATGGTTATTAAAAGCAAATATTAATTTATGAAGAACCGGCTGAGACAAATTCTGTTCACTTTTGCGATTAAGCACAAATTTAAGATTCTATGGGAAATTCCACACATTAACAGTGATTAATACAAATTTGTGTGCATACATACAGGTGTGTGTGTGCGCATACATGTGTGTGTGTGTGCATGTGTACATATGTGTGTGCGTACATGCATGCATGTATGTTTGAATGTGGGTGCTTTATTGTTTTATTCTGTCTGATTTATTCACAATTTTGCATGGAGTGAATTCAATATGTTTAAACTATCATTTAATGCATAAGAATGTGACATCAAGCCAGACAATGTCAATATTGGACCACTGTCGCTTGCTATAACATGTGTTTAATACAATAAAACCACCAAGTTATTCTACCTACTAGAAATACAAACCAAATTTCCTTAAACCACACTGCCTATCGATGAAATAAAGAAGGACTCAGTGGTCAGTTAACGAGACGTGGTTCTAATACATATGAAGAAAGACTGGAACCAAAAAGATTATGGCTGGAACCACTGGGGATAATAAATAATGATAGCCCCCATATTTCTTGTACCATGGCCACCCATGTAGATAAGAAAAAAACATTAGATCTGTCTACATTTAGTCTTATACTCAACTCAGGTTTCCAATCCAAATACAACTTCTTTCCTTCCTCTCAACCGTCTAGGAGGTTACCGAAAAGCAAAATGAGCACTGCCCTTTCTTTTTGGACTAAATCATGAAAACAAAAAAAAATCTAAAAGCAATTCTAAGCAATTAGTCCTGCCATATTCAGCTTCATGTTTCCAATAACAATTATTGACCAATCAATGTTTTAGAAGCAACTCGGATCTGTTGCTGTATGTATGCAATTTATCATCATAAACTGAATGAATGCCACTCCAAGAACTCAATGGGTTACTTGGGATAATAAGTGAAGATTTTGTTTCAATATATAACCTCAGAATGCTGAACATTTTAGATGAGATGACAAAGGTCCGAGATACCTGGCATCTTGCTGTAGTCAAGACGACCTGTACTCTACACACTAGCATGGCTAGAGTGTGTGCTGCCAGGGCCAGCCCTTCTGTTTGCTACCCCTGGACCCCACAAAAAACACACATTGCCTAAAGCAATAGCCTACAACAGGATGAAAAGTGCCGCCCCTTTAAAAGAGCTCCCTTGGACAGACTGCTGCCACCCCTCACCAGTTATGCTAGGGACTCTTCAGAAGTGTTAAGACCACTCTTCCTGGTAAAGAGGATTGACCTGCAAGAATGATGTGTCAGTACCATATAAAAGCCACTCGTGCCGGATACCGTATTGTAATCACTCATGCAGTGTCACATTAAAAGCACCCAGCACACTGTAAAGTCGTTGGTGTTAGGAAGGGCATCCAGCCATAGAAACAGGGCCAAATCAGACTGGAACCTGGTGCAGTTCTCCAGCTTACCAGCTCTGGTCAAACTATCCAACCCATGCCAGCATGGATAAAGGATGTTAAAGGATTATTATGATTATGATGAAGATGTAGCATATTGAGGATAGCCAAAAGCAAGAGAACTCATTCATCTCAAAGTTTTTTTCCTGGTAGGATTTCAACTCAGTTAATTAAACACTTTTCAGTCATACAGTATTTATTTCTTTATTGCCCACAAGGGGCTAAACATAGAGGGGACAAACAAGGACAGACAAAGGGATTAAGTCGATTGGATCGACCCCAGTGCATAACTGGTTATTAATCGCCCCCCAAAAGGATGAAAGGCAAAGTCGACCTCGGTGGAATTTGAACTCAGAACAAAGCGGCAGACGAAATACCGCTGAGCATTTCGTCCGCCGAGCTAACGATTCTGCCAGCTCACCACCTAGTCATACAGTATTGTTGTTATTTACTTCACTGGGATATGCTGTTTTATTTATTATTATAAATATTTGTTATTTACAGTCAAGTGTAATATAGATTGCTCATACCTTTTTATTTACTGTGGTATAATTTACCACCTCATTGTACAAACAGAGAGAACATGGTGTGGTAGCAAAGCCTGTTAAAATAGCAACCAAGTCTCTTAAGTGATACCCTACTGTTTGAAATAATTGAAAGACACATTGGTTAATATAGTCCTAGATCGACTGTGCTTCAGGAAAACGATGACATGGTCATAGTTATAACCCCTCTGATCAAATAACTCTGCTACATCAAGGTTGACTTGGGTGTAAGAAACAAGATATTTCTTGCTTGCTGAATTATACTTTACCTTGGTACTTATTTACAGTTAAGTTAACAAGTCCATTTGTGTGTTAAATTTCTTGGCCAGGGACACATTGCAATGTCATTGATGAGGGGTTATACAAAACAATAAACCTTTGGGCGGGTGGGCTGAGTATACCCTAACAACCAAATCAGCTGCAGCTTTCTGAATTGAAGTAAATGAAATTCATTAACTGAAGTATTTATTCCAATACAATAGATACAACACCTGTTGATTAAAATTTCTGGCACATAGTCAACTGATTAGATGGCGTAAAGTGAATAAGAATCTCATAGACAAGTAGAAATTTTCAGTTCAGTATCCCTTAATGATGATACAAAGTAGCTTATAACAAAATTACTGAATACCAGAATACAATATCAATTTTAAATATTTAAAACTGCATTAAAGGAAAAGTAGGAAAACATAGGGAGTGAAACAGATGGATTTACAGAAATATATTATCTCGCTAGCAATATAATCTAATTTTGGAGATCAGTCAGGTGAATATTGCATAAATAAAGAGATCAATATCTTTTTATCATTATGTAATAAATATTTCAATGAAATTTCCATTGAACATCAAATCAGGCTTATAATTAACGAGCGCTGAGTAGTATCAATTTCATAAAAGCCTAAAGAGTTCAATGAAGAGAATTTGTATTCTTGTGAAATTGAAAAGTTTAGTTCTGCAAGGAATAAATGTATACTGTATGAGAATAACAGAACTATTGCAAGTTCTAATGGGCAAAAGTTCACAATTGAGAAATGGATGGATGAAAATTCCTGAGTCTTAATAAATAAAGATAAGTAAAGAAGTCCACAAAAAATTCAAAATAATGAAATAAAAGATTATTGATTGAAGAATTTCTTATTCCTTGAGGCTCTCTTATATTTTTTTTTTTTTTTTTTTTTCATATTTTTGTCCCTGATTAAAAACGAAGGAAAAAGAAAAGTGCATACATGTCAATTCCTAAAATATTTAATGCATCAAGTTATATTTTTAAATTAGGAAAAAACAACAACAAATTAAAGACACACAAACACAGACACACACACATTTAATCTTACTTGCTTTCCCTTTCTCTTTCTGTATTGCTCATTCACACAGTCATACAGTTATTCTCATAAACATACATAAGTAAATTCTCATATACACTCATACATACACACATGCATCAAAAGATCTGTACATACATACATGTTATTGTCCAGGGAAAATAAAGACATTTTCGGTTGTAAAGAGTTGCAACTTCATTTTCAGTGAAATATTTTGGTTCAGAACAATATATATTGGTTAGTGTGGATCAATGGCTAACTGAAATAAATTTAATTCAATCTCTAACTATGGAACTGGCTATTGAGAAATTCTCTTAGCCCTTTCATTACCATATTTCTCTTGAAATATCTTTTATCTTTTACTTGTTTCAGTCATTAGACAGCAGCCATTATTAAACTATGTTTGGAACTTACATTAAACCAAAATTTTGGTACAAGATTTTAACTTAGATTACTTCAAAACCAGTGAGTTGTATCATAGAACTAGGGACAGTTTCAAAAGGGTTTTAAATACCATAATAATCTGCTTTTTCTTCCTCAACATATTGTTATTTGCTGAGATAAAACAGATCAAAACCGATGGTATTGGGCTACAATCTCTTGGCTCATAAATTCTGATTTGTTACAAATATCAGATTTTAATTTTTTCCTGTTTGCTGTTTTACATGCTTTTTACCAATTTTGTATGGGTTGAATGTTAGTTTTAGTTTCATTTTGGTCCACACTTTTGGAACATTTGAACTAAAATCCCTAGATTCTAAGTTCTTTGCTAACTGAGAATATCCAGCTGTGTTTGGCTTTCGTGTCTGTACAGAAAGACTGAAGATATTAGAGACTTGTACACTTAGTGTTCCATAGGCAGCTTAAGAGAATTGTTTATCTATACAATATTCTAGTCTTTGTCCTGACAGATAAGGACCAGCCAAGTCTTGCTTTTTTTCTCTGTTACTGGCCTGCCATACTTGCTCACAGTAGATCTGAAATATCTAAAATGATTCTCTTTTTTTTTCAAGATGTTCATCCATTTTAGCATGATGTTAATTACTGCATTCTGATTGCTGCTGTTGATTAGATTCTTGCTCTTTTCTGAAGTGACTTCCTTTCTGATAACACTTGACTCTCTTTCTAGTCTGTTGAAGAGTTCTTGAAGTTCCACATCATCACCTTCTGCATGATCAATATTGCCAACGAAATTCAGACAGAAAAGTGTTGTCTTTTGATGGAACTTGAGTGTGGAAAAGTTACAGAGTTCTGTTTAAATGTCAGATGTTGAAAAGTACAGCCTTGAAGAATTTCAACCATCATCTTTTAGAAGTCTCTGATGTCACTATTTAGAATATCTATACTGCTTGAATTTTCATATAATATGTTAATCACTCAGGTGAGATTACTTTCTAAGAAAACATTTTCATTAGCGTTTTTGAATTTCAATGAAATTTGTGGTAGATATCATGGTGCTGAGAGACTAGGCATTTGCTAGTAATAGTTCAGAAAACAGTCGCAAAAATTTGTGGTTCTGTGTAGAAACTTGTCACAGGAAACTTTTGTGTCTCAGTAAAATTGTTTAGAAAGTTTGTGAGTTTCAATATATTTCCATGCTTTGGGGAAAAGAAGTGTCTCATATTTCATGCTATTCTTTGGTCTGGAAGAGAGAATACGTTGCCAAAAATTCATTCTCAGTCTCAGATGATGAAAAATCCCAAAATATTAGATACCCTTCCCTCTATGGAATATATACTTATCAAAACTCAAGAACTGATAATGCAGTTTACAACATTCCCTTAAAGCTACATATTCTCCTACTGTTATTGAAAATACCCCATCATGGCTACAGATGAATAACTGAAATTCATAAAGGAATAAGACGTACCGACTAAACAAATATATGTTCTTTAAAATCCCAAATCTGTATTATAAAATCTGTGCTACATCTGCAATTTCATATTTTATTGTTGAGCTTTTTCTTCAGTTTTCTATAGGGAATTCGATATATATACCAAAGGTTAGTTCTATAATTGTGTTGTTTATCTTTTGGTTCTAAATAACAATAGTAATGGTCAGTGCTTCAGTTTGATTTAACAGGCTTGCAAACTGATAAAAGATACACTCAATTCTTTTACAGTTCACAATAGCATTTGTGAGTTTATTTGGTGTTATATAAAGGTTCAAGAGAGAGAAGATACATAATGGAAACTACTCTGATTTATTTCTCTGAAACTATCTCTGAATATCTGAATATGTTCTAGAATTGATAGTTTATTTATTTATTGCATTCTTCTTTCTGGTTAGATTTTTATTACTGGGTAGAAAGCACTACCATATATTTTTCTTTATAGATATCAGTTAATGGAAAGAACAGAACAAATGGAATGCATATAAAAGTTTGTCATTGCATGCTTAAATAGTTTACAGTGGGGGCAGTGTTAGGGCTGTCAGTTTGATAGCTGGTCAAACAGTGAGCTGAGGGGTGGGAGAGGGATCGATTGTTAATGTAATGACAACAGTGATTGAGGTATGGAACCTATTATGGGAGGAAGGCTAAATTATACAGCAATTTATTATCCTTACAACAACAACCTGTACTATTCTGTAGTACATATAATCAGGAATTTGGATAGAGCCATTGAGGAACTAAGTGTATACAGCATGGACATTTAGTAATTAGGGATAATATATATTAACATGACAATGTAGTTAGTTTCGATTATGTCCATTAATTAATTCACACATACACTCAGTCATATATGTATGTGTGCATGGATTGTTCTATACTGAAGAGGCTCACATCATTACATATTTCGAGGTTTGATCTCACTGTGTAGTGTCTTGTATCATAGCGTGTGAGTGGAATTTGGTAGAGGAAAAACTGTGCAGAAGCATGTCATACATACAACTATTAATTCTAATTACTGACCATACACTGACCATAATCAAATACAAATTTAAAATAAAATAAAAATAAAAATAAAAATGAATTATTAATTATTACTTGGCTTCACAATTCAATATTTAAGAAAAAAAATGAAAAATAAATCAATTGTAGCTTCTAGTCTCAGTGGTCCTGTTGAGTGTTTGTGAAAATTTGCCTGAGTGCAAATTTTGCTTTTCCTTGCAAAATATGTGTGCATTAACATGAATATCCATCTTCAAATAAAAAAACATTTGAGATCTTTTTGTAAACCTTGAGAGCATGCAGTTTTTCCTTTGTATTCATTGAGAAGTGTGTGTATGTTCCCACACAATTGCACAGCAGAGAGGGAACTTGCCCTCAATGTATTTATCAAGCAAATTTTCGAAAAAGTTTAAAAAGTAAAATAGTTATGAGGGGTTTTATATATATATGTGTGTGTGTGTGTGTGTTTATACGCGCATACACATTCATATATATACATATATGTGCTTATGTATACATATATATGTGTGTGTGTGTGTGTGTATGTAAAGTCCAACTGATTACTCTTCTTAACTACAGTTCAGGACAAATTTGAACTCAGTATGTATATATTGCTCCCTGTCATTGCTTATAGTCCTTGTTTTTGTGTTTGCTTTTAAGGCCCAGATCAGTTCTGATTCAGAAGACCTATGATGGAAGGCGTTCCATATCTACAATTATTTCATGTGTTTATACAACAGGGACTCATTTATGTAATGTATTCTTCCAGTTTTAAGATAAGAGGGAGTATTTTCAAGGAGATTTGGCTGCTATATCTGACAGGTTGTATGGTTATACATACACTAACTTCTATTACTTAATATCAGTGACAGGCTGTGGCATAAGTAACAAGACATTGTTAGCTATCAATAGTGTGCATCAGGCTGATTGCCATATTGATATTTATTCCAGTTCTGAATAGGGGAAAAAATAGACAGCAATAACTTGATGATACAACAAATTTTCTGAACGGTATTTATGAATTACTTTCAGAAGAGGTTAAACATTAAGTAGTGATATTCTTGTTGTTGTTGTTGCTGTTGTTAATAGGATTCTGAAGCAAAATATCTCAAAAATTTTGTGAATCAGTGGTTCAACAATATTTTTGATATTTTTTATTTTCATTTTATGTTAACACTCATTTACTTTAACATTAAAATAGAAGCTTAACTTAAAATGTTTTATATAGATAAATGATCTATAGAAAAATTAAATCATCTTTGCAAATAATTTCCATAAGACTTTTTTTTATTTTAGTTGGTCGTTGTTTTTTGTACATTTTTTTTCTTCATTTTTTTGTTTTTTTGCATTCATTCAATAAATCCTAAGGATTCCCTTAGTAAAAACTAAAAACTAAAAAAAAACAAAAATGCGAACTGAAATATAATGCAAACTATCAATATAAAATATAAAGCAATATATAAATGCTATTCAGCAATTTCCTGGCAGTTTCATAAGTATGGTCTTATTTCAAGTTTGTTTGCTTTAAAAATAAATTCACTGAGAATAAATTCAAAGCACAATTTCAAGAGATATGTTAAAACTTATATTTTCTTTTAAGTAATCTATGATTTTCTGCAAATCTATAGCAACATATGTATATTAAGTTAAATATTGAAATTTCAACAACTTTGACAAGATTACAGAAATTATTAGTTTGTTGGTGATATTACGATTATCATCATAGCTATTATTATTATTATTATTATTATTATTATTATTATTATTATTGTCATTATTATTATTATTATTATTATTATTATTATTATTATTATTATCATCGTCATCATTATTATTATATTTGCTTTTTGACCTGAGTAGACATGTTTATTTTGCTCTCCGAGTACTTTTGGATTTTCTGTGTTTGTTTTGAATGAAAGAAGTATCTTTTAGGATATTTTACAGATAAGAAGAAGACTTCGGAATATTTTTGTGTCCGTCTTGTTTATCTTGGGATGGAACAAATAGGGTTTGTCTCTAAAGCCTATGTACATTTCAATATTCAATAAAGAGTGTTAGCTAGAAGCACATCTTGCGGAGGAGTAGGAGGAGAAGATCATTGCAGCAGTAGTAGTAGTAGTAGTAGTAGTAGTAGTAGTAGTAGTAGTAGAATTCTAAGCAAATATTCAGAGCTAGTAAGAACTTGTGAAAATATAGCACAAATTTATAAGACTGGCACTCCGTCGGTTATGACATAAGTTCTGGTTGATCTGATCAATGAAACAGCCAGCTTATGAAATTAACATGCACATGTCTGAGTATTCCACAGACATGCATGCCCTTAACATAGTTTTAAGGGAGATTTAGTGTGACACTGAATGTGACACAGTTGGCCCCTTGAAATACGGTAATACAGGTACTACTCATTTTTGCCAACTGAGGGGACTGGAACAGTGTGAAATAAAATGTCTTGCTTGAGGACACAATGCACCTCTGGGAATTGAACTGAATACATTATGGACAAGAGAGACCAATAAGATAAGTACTAGGCTTACAAAGAATAAGCCCTGGGGTCGATTTGTTTGACTAAAGGTGGTGCTCCACCATGGCTGCTGTCAACTGACTGAAACGAATAAAAGAATATATATATATACTGTATGTGTATGTGTGTGGGTGGGTGTGTATATACATACAGGCATGCAGATATATAAATACATGTACAAAGATGTACTCATAGAATATACACACACACATGCACATATTCATTCATACATACTTACACATATGACCATACACATCACATAAATAAACAGCGACAACACACACCAAATCACATTTATACATAGTGTTTTAAATATCTTCACAGTATTGATATTTCTAATTTTTACAGAACCTGCTTAATATAATTCAGATATGGAATAGGATACTGTATTCATGTGAAATAGCATATCAAATACATTATTTGCATTCAAAATCAAAGACTAACTGAAGAGGAAACCTAACACTGTATTTATTTTCAATGGAAACTTAACTACAAGTATTTTTTTAAGTATGCATCAACTTTCATAGTTGAAAGAAGGAAATATACATGACAACATGATGTGCGTGGGTGTAGATATCAGTGTGTATGTGTATGTGAGCGAGCCAATGTCTACAACTATGAAATAGTAATACATAACGTCATGTCATCACCAACCTAACGTCCACTTCTTCATGTTTGCATGGGTCAGACTGAATTTGTTGAGGCAGATTTTCTTTTGCCTGATGCTCTTCCTGTCATCAACCCTTACTTCTTTCCAAGCAAGGTATGTATGTATGTTTGTATGTATATGTATATATATATATATATATATATAACAAATAATAAATGCGAGCTTTTAAAACCTAGCCAGGTTCATGGGCCCGGTTTCAATGGAGTATGTGCTCCCCAGCTGGACGGGACGCCAGTCCATCTCAGCGTTACTCATTTTTGACAGCTGAGTGGACTGGAGCAATGTGAAATGAAGTGTTTTGCTCAAGAACTCGATGCGTCACCCGGTCCAGGAATCAAAACCACAATCATGCGATCGTGATGCTGACACCCTAACCACTAAGCCATGTGCCTCCACACACACACACACACACACACATATGTATATATATATATATATATATATATATATATATATATATATATATGTATGTATATATGTATGTATATATATGTGTGTATATATAGAAAAATTAATAAAATATATACATAAAATACAATATATGTACTTATAAATATTTATATATATATATATATTTATGCACATTTATATACACACACACGCATATATATATCATCATCATCATCATCATCGTTTAACGTCCGCTTTCCATGCTAGCATGGGTTGGACGATTTGACTGAGGACTGGTGAAACCGGATGACAACACCATGCTCCAATCTAAATTTGGCGGAGTTTCTACAGCTGGATGCCCTTCCTAACGCCAACCACTCAGATATATATATATATATATATATATATATATATATATATATATATACATTCGCAAAAATTTTAAATGGAGACAATCACTCAAGATGTTATTAAATCCTTTATATCTTCATATCATCGACATATATTTCGATGGATGCATTCAAAATACATCCGACAGGATGAATAATGATCAGCAACGCATCAATTTCACCAGGGAGGATATATACAACAGTGCTCATCAAAGAGACATTTTAACAGATAAAAAAAACCCACAAAAATTGTGCCATATATAAATATGCATATGCCCACATGCATGCACGCACACATATATGCATATATGTATACATATATATATACATATGTATATACATATACATATATAATATATATATATATATATATATATATATATATATATATATATATATATATATATATATATATATATGCATTCAAACATACAGATACACTCATACATATAAACATATGCATACGTCTATAGGTGTGTACAACCATGTACTTACACACATAAACACACGTACACATACACATACATGCACAAGATCATACACATGCCCAAAGCATAGATACACCCAAGTACATACTAGCGAACACATACACACACTTACATATAGAGGAAGCTAAGTAGTGAAGGGAACACTAAACTTTGAAAATGCTGTTAAGGAAGTATACTTCGTAGGGTGAGAGAAGAAGATACAGTTTACATAAATAGGGAGGTGGAAAGGAGAACACAAAGTTAAAATAGAGAGAGAGGATAGAGGGACGGGCAAAATTGGATGGATAAAAGATGAAAAGAAAAGATGAAGGGAGAAATAAGGGTTATGGGAAGTAAGAATGAAGAATAAAGAAAAGGTGATTTGCAGAAATAATTATTAGGTACAGGGTAGATACTATTCAAATAAAGTGAAAAAAATGTCTTTTTCAATGTGAACACCTGCAAACTAACTCTGTAAATGTGTTCACTAGTTTATGTTTGGAAAAGAGGATTGAAAATTGCTCTTGCGTACAGAATGGACAAAAAGATTTCCCGTTGTCATAGGGGAATGATCTAGATAAAATTTTCCAATCTAAAGAGAAAAGTTTGTTAGAGTCTTTAAGGTGCCAGATTAGTTTACTATTTCCTGTATAAATTCATTTAGGTGGAGATGTGGCTGAGTGATAAGAAGCTTACTTTCCAAACACATGGTTCTGGGTTCAGTCCTACAGGATGGCAACTTGGGCAAGTGTCTTCTACTATAGCCTCAGGCTGACCAAAGCCTTATTTGTTTATGTATTTCGTATTTTTTGCACCATCTGTGACATCCGGTATATATATATATATATATATATATATCATCATCATCGTTTAACGTCCGCTTTCCATGCTAGCATGGGTTGGACGATTTGACTGAGGACTGGTGAAACCGGATGGCAACACCAGGCTCCAGTCTGATTTGGCAGAGTTTCTACAGCTGGATGCCCTTCCTAAGGCCAACCACTCAGAGAGTGTAGTGGGTGCTTTTACGTGTCACCCGCACGAAAACGGCCACGCTCGAAATGGTGTCTTTTATGTGCCACCCGCACAAGCCAGTCCAGGGGCACTGGCAACGATCTCGCTCGAAAATCCTACAGGAGCCAGTCAGGCGGTACTGGCAACGGCCACGCTCAAAATGGTGCATCTCATGTGCCACCCGCACAAGAACCAGTCCAGGGGCACTGGCAACGATCTTACTTGGCTTGCCGGGTCTTCTCACGCACAGCCCATTTCCAAAGGTCTCGGTCCGTAGTCATCGCCTCGGTGAGGCCCAATGTACGAAGGTCTTGCCTCACCACCTCAGCCCAGGTCTTCCTGGGCCTACCTCTTCCACGGGTTCCCTCAACTGTTAGGGTGTGGCACTTTTTCACGCAGCTATCCTCCTCCATTCTCACCACATGTCCATACCAGCGCAATCGTCTCTCTTGCACGCCACAACTGATGCTTCTAATGTTCAGCTTTTCTCTCAAGATACTTACACTCTGACGGGTATTCACATTGACATTACACATCCAACGGAGCATACTGGCTTCATTCCTTGCGAGCTTACGTATGTCCTCAGCAGTTACAGCCCATGTTTCACTGCCATGTAGCATGGTTGTTCGTACGCATGCGTCATACAGTCTGCCTTTTACTCTGAGTGAGAGTCCCTTTGTCGCCAGCAGGGGTAAGAGCTCTCTAAACTTTGCCCAGGCTATTCTTATTCTAGCAGCTACACTTTCAGCGCACCCACCCCCACTACTAACTTGGTCGCCCAGATAGCGGAAGCTATCGACTACCTCTAGTTTTTCACCCTGGAATGAGATAGAAGTTGTTTCCTGTTTGTTTGCAGTCTTTATTGCACCTGAACATCTGCCACAAACAAAAACTAACTTGCTAGTTAACCTGCCTTTGATGTTGCTGCACCTCTTATGTGTCCATAGCTTGCACCGGGTACATCTTATAGAGTTACTACCTACTCCTTTTCTACATACTGAGCAGGGCCATCTACCTGAAGGGGTTTGTGTTTTATCTACCTTCCTACTTATTAGGATTTTGGTTTTAGCTAGGTTGACTCTAAGGCCCTTCAGTTCTAGACCTTGCTTCCACACCTGAAACTTCTCCTCTAGTTCTGATAGTGACTCCGCAATTAGGGCAAGGTCATCAGCATAGAGGAGCTCCCAGGGGCAACCTGTCTTGAACTCCTCTGTGATTGCCTGGAGGACTATGGTAAATAATAGGGGGCTGAGGACGGAACCTTGGTGGACCCCTACCTCTACCCGGAATTCATTGCTGTACTCATTTCCAACCCTCACCTTACTGGCCGCATCTCTGTACATGGCTCGCACAGCTCTCACTAGCCATTCTTCTATCGCAAGTTTCCTCATTGACCACCAGATAAGGGATCGGGGGACCCTGTCAAAGGCTTTCTCCATGTCAACGAAAGCCAGGTACAGAGGTTTATCCTTGGCTAGGTATTTCTCTTGCAACTGTCTCACTAGAAATAAGGCATCAGTAGTGCTTTTACCTGGCACGAACCCAAACTGCATCTCATCTAAATTGATTCGCTCCCTAATTAGTTGGGCTATGACCCTCTCTGTAACTTTCATAACCTGATCTAACAGCTTGATGCTTCTGTAATTATTTGTATCTAAAGCGTCCCCTTTACCTTTGTAGCAGTTGACTATGATGCTGCTACACCAGTCATAGGGTATGACTCCTTCGTGTATCACCTGGTTCGTAATACGGGTGACTAGGCTATAGCCAACACTGCCAGATATTTTGAGCATCTCTGCAGTGATTCCTGATGGGCCGGGGGCTTTCCCGGTCTTCATACTCTTAATTGCTTTATCTACCCTGGTACTATCAACTCGGATAGCTGGTCCCTCTATTGGGTCGACATAAGGCAGGCTCTCTTTCTCCCATTCATTCTCTTTATTAAATAATATATATATTTATACATACTTGCATACATACATATATGGTCATTACTTCTTTTAAATTATTCATAAAACTACAGCTTGCAACACTGCTTACTTACTTAAAACTGTAGGATGTGGTGACGGAAATTTGGTTCCTATTTCTAGCAAGTTAAGTGACTGCTTAGAGTTGTCCTTTGTTTTTCATTTTTTTTTTCCTTATAAATACTGCTGTTCTTAAAAGATTTTAATACTTGGGTATAAATGATTTCTTGCAAAGATTTCTTGCTTACCCATTTACTGCTGAAAAATAAGCATCTCTATATCAGAGTTGAAAGAAACAAATTTCCGAAGCTTGAATAAACATTAAAATGTTTGTGGATGGCGATTGGTGGACAGCTATTCTCTGATCAGAAGGACAAAAAAACAAAACAAAAAGAAAATAACCCACACACAAACACACATGCATACACAGTGGTAAATGTATTTGTGTGTGTAGGAGGTGTGAGGGGATGAGGAAGAGTTGATGATGATGATGGAGAAAAGTTGAGCTTTTATTTTGAGGTAGACATTGCTTTTACGAGCCAATAACAAGAAGCAAATTTAATTATTCTGGTGCCTTTTGAAATCCCCACCCACTCATCACTGCTACTATCACATTACCATCATCACCAATAACAACAATAAAAACTACAACAAATGAAACGAAATCTATGTGAAGACAAACAACAAAACTAATACATCTGCAACTGTAAAAGCACCATCACCAGCACTGCAGCTACAACCACCACCACAACAACAACAGCAACGCAATGACAACAACGTTGCTTCTGTTTTCTTTTCTGTTAAAATGAGGGAGGCTTTCTAAGAGGAAGTAAATGTGTGATAGACATAGCAGAAGGGTTGACATATAAAAAAAAAAGGTGATAGTTATTTTGGTGGTAACAGTGGTGGCATGGTATATATGTCTTCGTGAGCATGTGTGTATGTATATATGTGTGCATATGTATGCATGTATGTATGTACTTTTATATGTTTGCATGCACATTTGTGAAATAAAGTCTTGCAATTTTAGCTAAATTAGTGCACTGTCAAAGATATATACGTGTGTGTGTGTGTGTGTGTGTGTGTGTGTGTGTGTGTGTGTGTGTGTGTGTGCATGAGTGTGTGCATGAATGTATTCCTATGTATATAGAAACATGTATGCATGTGTGTATATAAGTATGTGTGTGTTGTGTTTATACCTTATAAATGCAAATGTAAACCATAAATTTGCAATTTCTTTAATAAGCATAATTGAAACAGCTGTAGGAAGTATGAAGTATCATTTTATTAATAAATAATTATTAACTTTCAACTCTCCATTTTCTTTTCTGCTTTTAAGCGAATATGGACTCTATGCATAATATATACCTACTGATTTAGGGAAATTTTATTTCCCCAAAATATATTTGGTACTGAACCAGTGTTTTCCTGGATGTAATCATCCCTTTATGTGGTTAATATATCCTCTATTTAACTTATATATATGCACTGTATGTATGTGTACATATATATATATATATAGAGAGAGAGAGAGAGAGAGATTGATAGATAGATAGATAGATAGATAGATAGGGTGATAAATTGAATATTAATTCAATTTAAAACCAAGTGGCCTAGCATATAAAAAAAATCTGAAAATTCAAAAAAAATTGTACTACACGTGTATTATTTATTCTGTATATTTCTCATGTTGTCCTGTTCTGGTGTGTTTGCGAAATTTTTCTGGAGAACATCATTTTTCTTTGTGGTTGGGTCGTTGATGACCTCTTTCTAGCATATTGGATGTCCACCTAGAAGTCATCCCTTATACACACATATATATATATATATATTTATATATATATATATATATATATATATGCTTGCATTTCAGGAAATACCTGCTGGCTGACTGGAACCCACAAGATAACAGGGTGATTTACAATTGATAGCCAAAGGGAAACAATCCCCTGTTGTTGACTTTGAGTAGTGAGGTCATTTCATCCTCCATTTTCTAGAAAGATCACTCGCTAGAGAGGCCTTAAGTCAACAAGTTTCGGGATCTGATGATATGCCACAATGCTAAGCATTTTATGGATGTGAAACCCAGAGTAATCTCATAAACAGGCCTTATCTACCTTTATACAATATACTGCTCTATAACCTAGAGTTTGCTTCTTTTCTGAATTTATGTTTTACCAATGATATATATATATGTATGTATGTATGTATGTATGTATGTATGTGTGTGTATATGTTTGTCTGTGTTTGTCCCCACCAACATCGCTTGACAACCGATGCTGGTGTGTTTACATCCCTGTAACTTAGCGGTTCGGCAAAAGAGGCTGATGGCATAAGCACAAGGCTTGCAAAGAATAAGTCCTGGGATCAATTTGTTCGACTAAAGGTGGTGCTCCAGCATGGCCACAGTCAAATGACTGAAACGAGTAAAATAATAAAAGAATATATATATATATATATATATATATACTTGAATTATTGTAGAAATGTAAAAAGTGTATGTTTGAGTGTATAGGTTTGTACATGTACATGTAAACACACACACACACACACACATACATATATATATACACACGTACATAACTGCTATTAATATGAGCATCAAATATTTCGGTATTTAGAAAAATGTATTTGTAACTTGTATGTACTAAATACATCAACATACATACATTCCTTGTATATTTGATATAGACTTGGACAGTAAGAATAATTACATTCTTTATTCAAAATGTTCTAAAGGACCAAAATCCAAATTGAATTAAATATTTTGGAAAGATTTATAAATTGTTTTAATATTTTATTGAGGTGAAAACCACAAAAGAAATCTTTATTTAATTATTGAAGATTTCTCTAACTTTTATTTCATTAAATCACTGGTGAGTCTACACTGAAATATCACCGTGATTTACACATTAAAAGTGTATCTTATACATGAATTATGCTGTGAATTGTTCAAAATGTATGCAGACTACACAGTTCACAGTTTAGATTTTTTGTTTCATTTGTGTATGATATTACTGACAAAATTCACTGAAACTACATATATACATTATGGACCCTCTCGTCATTAGATGACATGTGAGGGTTCGGCAATATTTTGCCGAACAACCACACAGATGATTTGTGTATAGTGATCAAATGTTTGTGTACACATAAGCTCGCTCCCTCCATCAAATTAACATTACATGTACAGGTGCACTGTGTACCACATGTCAGATCATAGTGGTTCGGCAAAAGAGACCGATAGAATAAGTACTAGACTTACAAAGAATAAGTCCTGGGGTTGATTTGCTCGACTAAAGGTGGTGCTCCAGCATGACCACAATCAAATGACTGAAACAAGTAAAAGAGTATATGTGTACACAGACACACACACACACACACACACACACACACATACACACATAAGGCGGCAAGCTGGCTGAAACGTTAGCATGCCGGGCGAAATGCCTAGCGGTATTTCGCCAGCCGCTACGTTCTAAGTTCAAATTCTGCTGAGGTCGTCTTTGCCTTTCATCCTTTTGGGGTCGATTAAATAAGTACCAGTTATGCACTGGGGTTGATATAATCATCTTAATCCATTTGTCTGTCGTTGTTTGTCCCCTCTGTGTGTAGCCCCTTGTGGGTAGTAAACAAATAACACACATACACACATATATGAGTATATATAATATAGCAGTAGTTAATACTGAAATGTTTCACTGTTGTTAGACCAAGTTAGACATTAACTTTTTTTAAGTATGACTTTGATGTTGTTTTATGAATAACATCTTTATGCAGGTGTTACATATTTTGTGAAAACCAGTTTCATAAATACTGATATTCTTTACTTTGGAACAGTTTAACGAAAATCTCACATTTAAATTATTGAAAAGATAGTTAATGCTAAGTTATTTAAGTATAAGGATAAAACAAGTAATAGACAAAGGGAACATTGAGACAAGGTTTATTTCGAAGTTGATAGAGGAAAATATAAATTTAATGAGTTTAAAATGAAGATAAAGAAATAAAAAGACAGTAGATTGGAAATGAGATGATAAAAACAGTTTCATGAAACACAGTAGAAGAGCATGGAAAAAGAAAAAAAGACTCAGAAGAGGTAGAAATAAAAAGTAGACCGTTCATTGAGTAAAGATACAGTAGCACAATAAAAAAGAGCACGTATTTCTGAAAATGTATGGAAATAAATAAGAATGTTTAAGTTGTATGAATATATAAGTAATGGTTTGTGAGAAAGATACAAGGATGTTAAGGAATGAATTAAATCTTAAGCAGAAATTGGAGAAAGGAAAGAAGACAGAAAGAATCACTATACTATAAAACAATGAGAAAGAAGAAGAAACATGAAAGGCAATAAAAATATTGACAGATGAAGGAGAACAGCTGACTGGTACTTAAATAAATAAAAGTAAAATGGTGTTCAAGATTCAACAAACAAAAGTAGAATCGAGTTGTATTTCTAATTATGGGGAAAGAGGAAGTTTACTTATCATTTTCATTTCTTTAGTAAAAATATATTTAACCAACACTTGGATAGCCAAAAGTTTTTGACACAAAAATGTAAGCTGGGAAATGAGAACTCTAAATATTTATAGGATATTTAAAGAGTGTCAAGGAAATATGAAAAATGATCAAAGAATTTCAAAATAGTTCTACCTATAAAACTACAATATATTTGGTATGTAGGTACACTAAAATTCTTAGACTAAGTTTGTTTTTGGTGACAACGTTTTGATATGCTTTAATTTTTAGAATTTCACAAGTTGAGTGTAAGAGAAAATACAAAAAATTCTTCACAATTGTTGGCAGAATGTCTTGATCTTCCAAAAGATGGTTTGGTAATTTCATTCACTGTAACTCAGTAATTTAATGCTTGCCGTACCTTCATTAAATACCGTGAAAGAGAAGCAGTCTTTCATTCTTTGCAAACTTAAAAGTATATGTATGCTCTGTGTACCTACACTTGAAGAAACACACTGCTCATCATTTAAAAGTTTATTTACAATTATCTGCCAATTTTGTTCCTGTGCAAAATATTAGCTCCATTCTGACACATTTTCCATCAAATTGGCATGAGTCTATGGTTTGCTTAAAATAAGTGAGGGTGGTTAGATCATAGAGGCCTCATAATATAATTTCTTCTGTTGATACCAGAAATTGGATTACTGATGCTGCTACAACAGTTGTAGCTAATTTTCAGCAGGATTTTGTAGAGAAATTTGTGATCATCATCATCATCATCATTAAATGTCCATTTTCCATGCTGGCATGGGTTGAATACATCAGTGACTAACTGAAAAATAGCCCTCAATGGGGCTTACAATGTTTTCTCTTACATTGAATATTACATTCTGAGTGTGAGGAGGATTAAACCAAATGATGCTAAACTTGTGTAATTTTTTGTGCTTCACAGTGTTTTATGCCATATGCATTTAATAATGAAAACCACTCTTTCCTAAAATATTGATGTTGTAAGGTGAAATCCAAGATCTCATAGTCATGAATAATTTATGAATAACATGAAGCATCATATTTCTAACATACTTAGATGTTAGAAATGCAATGCATAATGTTATTCACTAAATTATTAATGATGATGAGAGCTTGACTGGAAGTTATATTAATACAAACAAAATCTTGATTTGGATTCCTATAAGGACAAGAGTCAACTATAATTAAGTTTATACATATGTGAATGTATGCATACACACACACACACACACACACATATGAATATGCGCATGTGTGCCTGTGTATTTGTATGTATATGCATTATATGAGTTATTTATGATAGCAAGTAATGTGGGCATAATATGATGATGCTGATGGTGATGCGTGTGTGAGTATACAAGTGCATGCATGTATATAAATATACATAGAGATGCACATAAATATTTGATTATCATTTTATTCACTATCAATGAAATAATAATGAATATTACATTCAACACTTGTAAACATTTATGCATTCACTATTTAAAGGTTTTCTGTATATAAAAACACTATGTTTTACTATTCACAGATACACATACATATGTACGCATGTATGAATGTATATATATGTATAACATGTACATAAATATGCATATATATGCATATATGATATATACACATATACATACATATGTATATTTGCATATATTATATATGCATATATCTATATATATATATATATATATATATATATATATATATATATATATATATACATCCTTATATGTATATATATATATATATATATATATATATATATATATATACTCTTTTACTCTTTTACTTGTTTCAGTCATTTGACTGCGGCCATGCTGGAGTACCTCCTTTAGTTGAGCAAATCGACCCCAGGACTTATTCTTTGTAAGCCTAGTACTTATTCTATCAGTCTCTTTTGCCGAACTGCTAAGTTACGGGGACATAAACACACCAGCATCAGTTGTCAAGCAATGCTAGGGGTGACAAAGAAAGACACGCAAACATACACACACATACATACATACATATATATATATATATATATATATATATATACGACGGGCTTCTTTCAGTTTCTGTCTACCAAATCCACTCACAAGGCTTTGGTTGGCCTGAGGCTATAGTAGAAGACACTTGCCCAAGGTGCCACATGGTGGGAATGAACCCAGAACCATGTGGTTGGTAAGCAAGCTACTTACCACACAGCCACTTAACCTATGCTCTTCAACAGAAAAGAACACAGAAATAAGCAGAGAGAGAAAATAAAAAAGGTTTGGTGGCTAGCGATCAATCATACATGGGCACCAAGAGCATGATGGAAGCTTTAGTGGCACACATTTTTTTCTACTAATATTTATGAAATCAGTCTCAATTCAAATTTACTGTGTAGCATAGAGAACATCCTAGAACACAATACAAGTTTAAATGTATTCCTGTATTTATCATCAAAAATACCTTGTCATATTCATGCAGACAATTTGAGTAAATTGGTTTGGGCGAAATTAAGGAATTTGCCAAGAGACACCAAAAGAATAAAAGAAAAAAACCCACTTCTGACCAACAACCAATTAGTCTTACACACATCTACACCTCTTTTACAATTGATATGTTGTATATCTGCTATATCTTAATTTGTTTGTATTGTTTGTTTTCATATTTTGTCATTCTTGTCTGATGTGATTATATTCCATATCTCTCTATTTCTGTGTGTGTGTGTGTGTGTGTGTGTGTGTGTGTGTGTGTGTGTGTGTGTGTGTGTGTGTGTGTGTGTGTGTGTAGGTATGCATGTATGTATGTATGTATTGAACTCCTTGAAAACGGAAAAATATCTTGTGGCAAAATTTGTTATTTGAATTTTTAATTTATATATATATATATATATATATATATATACATACACCTATGTTGTAATGTAAAGATTATTTTGTATAAAACACTTGCTCTTGTTTTATCTGATGAAATCTGAAGTGAATCTGATACAGTCTTATGGTGATAAAAGTATGTCGAGTGTGTTAGTACCAGCGACAATAATGTCGGTAGATCAAAACTCTCTATATTGTGTCTATTTAACTACTTGAAGACAAAAATATCTGATGGCAAGATTTGATATTTGAGTTTTCAATTCAATTGAAAATTTCTTAGCAACATTAGAATTGTTTATGTATGCGTGTGCACACAAATGTCTGTGTAACTGTATTTATATTTGTAGCTAATGAACGATGTGATAAGGAGTTGTGTCTCGGCAGAGAATCTCTCTGGGTTTGTTGTATTATAACACCATGTTGGACCTGCTTAAGTTGAGCTATGCTTAAGGTCAGTCCAGGAAATTTATTCAAATTGTTTCCTTTCCACAGACACATCATCATCATCGTCATCATTGTTTAACGTCTGCTTTCCATGCTAGCATGGGTTGGACGATTTGACTCAGGACTGAAGTTTGGATATATGATGTGGACAAGACTAGTGGCTGTCCTGGTATGGATATGTGATCTACATAGAATCAGTGGCAGTCATGTATTGATGTGATGTATGCAGGAATGATAGCTGTTATGTATGGAGATGAGATCTGTCTTCCCCAATAGAAGTGACAAGGCCACTAGCTCTGGTGAAGGCGACTGATCTGCAAGAGTTGTGTACCAGTGCCATGTATAAAGCACTCATGCAAGTACCTTGTAAAAGTACTCATGTAGTGCCATGTTAAAAGCACCCAGCACATACTGTAAAGTGGTTGGTATTGAGGAAGGGCATCCAGCCATAGAAATCAAGCCAAATCAGACTGGAACCTAGTGCAGCTCTCCTGCTTGCCAGCCCTGGTCAAACCACCAAACCCATGCCAGCATAGAAAATAGATGTTAAATGACGATGAATATTAAAATGATGAAGTGTGAATAAATGGCAGTTGTTCTGTAGTGGATTTTATGATGTGTGACTGATTGGCTGTCCATCCTAGTATGGTTATGCGGTATGAGCAGGACCAGTAGCCAATAGGGCACGAATATGTGACAGACGCCAAGTACAGAGTGTGATATGTGTTGGAATGATAGCTGTCCTATACCTGAAGTTAGTATCTGACTCATATTGTATCTCTACATATATGTATCTCCCTTCCTTCTATTTTTCCTTGCCTTTCTTTATTTCTTCATTTCTCCTTTTCAGGTATGTGTATGTATATATGTATATTCAAATTACGATACATGTAAACAAACAAGCGAAGTTTGCTTTTAGAAGCGTTGAGATGTCTTAGACAGTTAAAGAAGTGATTTTGAATTCTCAATCACAGGATAATGCTAATATAGCCTGAATAGGATAAACTACCCCTATTTTGCAGAAAAAAGTGTAGGCGGTTAGCTGTATTTATATTTCATTATTGCCCAGAAGGGGCCAAACATAGAGGGGACAAACAAGGGATTAAGTCGATTACATTGATCCCAGTATGTAACAGGTAGTTAATTTATCGACTCCGAAAGGATGAAAGACAAAGTTGACTTAGGCAGAATTTGAACTCAGAACGTAACGGCAAACGAAATAGCGCTAAGCATTTTGCCCGGCGTGCTAATGTTTCTGCCAGCTCACTGCCTTGAATATATGTATGTATGTATGTATGTATGTATATATGTGTGCATATGTATGTATACGTTTGCATGTATGTGGGTGTATATATATATATATATATATATATGTATGTATGTATGTATGTGTGTGTGTGTGTGTGCAGCTAGATTATTAGACAGATAGATAAATGTGTGTGTTATGTTCTTTTATCTTTCATTTGTACCCCTACATGTGTGTGTGTGTCCGTATATGTATACACACATATATGTGAATTTATATCCGTCACATAGTCCATCTATTTCTCATACACATACATAGATGCATGGACGGGTTGTTAGAACATAATAAACAAATATAATACTACGTTTCATAGGTGAAATTAGTTTGTGTTGAAAATGTCTGTAAGAACAAAAAGACAAAAAAGAAAAGGAAATATTAAGAAAAAAATACAAAGATAAATATAATAGCTCCTACTCCTCCCCCACCAGAAAAATATATAAATAAAGCAAAAAACAACATCAAAAAAACTCCACGAAGTTTGTTCCTTGCAGCTAAACAGTGATCAGTGCCAGGAATGTAGAAAAACCCCAAAAAACACACAGAAAACACACAGAAAAAACAAATGAAAGAACATCTGAGTGACTAAGTAAATGAAAGTGACTGATTGGTTTGTAACATTTTTGGTTGGGTGTCTTTACTTAGATCAAACCAAACAACCAGAGTTTCTTAGACTGGGGGGCTTTTTGCGTGTTTTTTTTTATAGCTTTTTTTGTTATTATCTACCTTTTAATTTTAAAAGTTGTTTTTGTTGTTTGTTGTATTTTTAAACTTTTATATTCTTTTTATTTTGGTTTTTGTAGTTCAGGAAATTTTTGTATTTCTTGCTGTTTTTTTTTTATTTTTATTTTTAATTGTTGCTTGTTCTTGGAAGATTTATTTTTGTGATTTTAATTGTTTGTATTTATTTTTTATTTCTTCTTTTAGGTTGTATATATTATTTGTAGCTATCTTGAGTTTTGCTGGGTCTTTTTTTTTCTGTTTGTTTTTCATTTTTGCCTTTTTTTTGTTTTTATTGTATTTCATTTATGTAATTAATTGGTGTTTTATGTTTTTGTTCTTTTGCTTTTATGCATTTTTTATACTAATTATCGAAGCAGTTACAATATAGTACATAAGAGTACAGTAGACATTGACTGATGAATAATGCAGACTTACACACATGCACAAAACTCACATTCAAGTGTATCTACACACACACACACACACACACTTGCATCTAAATACATACATACATATATTCATGTGCACACACACCTCAGAACTCTTATACAAATGTAACACTTACATATATATTAAACTTACAGATACATGTTCATACATGCGCATGCACGGGTACAAGTACATAGTAACCCATACATGTACATTCATCCACAGAAACACACAGGTATTTGGAAACCTATATACACACACGTTTCCATTCATAGGTGATATTCACTCACACAAACATGTGGAAACTCACTCTGCAGGTTAAGGGAAGTCTTTAGTTTTGCTACATGTAACCTCTGTAATGTCAATGGCATGAGAAAATATACAACCAGTTTATGTTTCAAAGTTGTTGATGACAGGAAGGACATCAGGCCATAAGAAGACAGAGAAATGTCTTGGGTTGATGTCTTTGGCTGCTTCCTGTTAGAGACCACAACAAAATGTTTAAGTTTGAATCCTAGCCACCAAAGCAAGCATGGGACAAACAATGTAAAAATGAAACACACATACATACACACACGTTCACATCTAGTTTATTGAAAGTGATTTTGTTTTAATCCCACAACTCTAATTTCATGCCACTGCAATCTTCAGGTGAGAACTGCTACAACTCAGTTTTGGTGGGATATTTATATTTGCTAGTAGGAGTGTGGTCTCATGCATGTGTCCATTCATTGGTCTGCATTTTGCATTTGCTGATTGGCTGTTATACTTCTGCCTGCCTGTGTATTAGTTATCTTCTGACGATGTGAGCTGCCACCTACATCTGAGATGTTACAAGCGGCAGGCAGAATGAATGTGGCAAGCAGAAAGTAGCTTGTATTAGCCCTGTATAAAATTATATCTCTTCACACCCAGATCAGCTTCATAATGTTCATCATATTCATCATCATCATCGTCATCACCACCACCACCATTCTCATCGTCTAGTGTTCATTCACCATGCTGGTATAGGTTGGATAGCTTGATAGGAAATGGTAGGGTCAGGGGCTGTAACAGGTACCATAGTCTGTTTACATTTGGTTTCCATGACTGGATACAAATTCTATAAAATGGTAACAGATTAGGTATTGGGGAATGGGATCGATATAAACAACTACAAATTAAGAACTCTGCATATCCATAGTCCAATGACTAAAGCCATAATATAAATCAAAAAAATTTTGAAACGGAGATTTGAAAAGATATTTAGAATATGAAAATATAACCACAAAAAAATGCTAATTTATTTTTTTCTTGAAATTTTTTGTCAAAGTTGTATCCAACTATGTTTAACATACATAAATGATAAAAGTATTCTTTTATTCATTGGGAATAATCTACTTATTTCAGGAAAATAATATATCTAAATTTATCTTTTATTTTATTCAAAAAGTTCTTTAAAAGAATAAAAGAGTAAATCAAAATGAAACAAAATCTGCTCAAATAAAAGACATTACAGGTTAATATAAGAAAAAAAGAATGTGCATATATAATGTGTGTGCATCTGTATAAATATGTGTATGCATATACATCTCTCTATATATATATATACACACACATACATGCACACACACACACACTTGTATGTGGTATGTATGCATGTACGTAAATGAGGGTATGTAAATGAATATGTGTGCATATGTGTGTGAGTGCATATACATGCATGTGCATGTATACATACGTATGTATATGTATTCATGCATGTAAATATCTTTGTATATATTTTCATATATGTACATATATATATATATATATATATATATATATATATATATGTATACAGACACACACACACACATATATATATATATATATATATATATATATATATATATATATATATATATATACAGACACATAGATATATTTGTATGTGTATGTGGATGCCTTTATGTATGTGTTCATGTGTGCATTTGTGCTAATGTATATTTTAGGTCTGTGGGTGTGTATGTGAATATATGAGTTTCCGAGTTTAACTGAAAATTGTATCCTATTCAGATTATAGTTTCAATAATATTTTTGAAAAACAGCAAAAATCAAACCAACAAAAACTGAATTAAATCACTGACTAACATAAACTAGTTACATTCATATACTAAACATTTCTATTGAAGATAATTCTTCTCCACCACTAGATTTAGATTATAGCTTTTTAGCAGTGTCACTAATTCTTTTAAGATGCTCATTGAGACTCATACTTCCATACGTTACAGGCTCTGATATTTGCCACTTGCATGGTTATGTGTAGGCATCTACAAGCACACATGAGGTATTTGATAAGATAGCTAGAAATCATTAGTGATCTCAGAAGTTGGTCTCTTGTCACTGATATTAAAGTCAGACGTATAGGATTCATTGGACACTGTGAGGCAACTGTTGTAAATACCACCATGACCGATATCCAAACCACAGTGAAAAAGGCTAGCCACTGGATTTCGTTAAAAAGAGACAATGAGTGATGGCTAGAAGACTATAGATAGCAGAACCTCAGAAGTAGAAATTAGCCAAACATGAGGTAATCCACTAGCTATATGTTGGGCCAAAGATACCTTAGTCGAATGAAGGTTACATTTAGGATTTTTATTCACATACACAGCAACCCCATCTGCAAACCATGAACTATAGAATAACATTTTACTGCTTATCGAACTTCGATATGGGAAATATTTACAACCTTCTACGTCAATAAACCACTATTGTTGCTGAAAGTTGTTTTTTTTATATCTTCTACAGACAGCTCAAGGCTTACTAGCTTCGTTGATTCTTGATCCCTGTATCTTACCTTTATATATATATATATATATATATATATATATATATATATATATATATACACACACACATACACTCATACGTGTGTGTGTATGTGTGTAGATATATATATATGCCATTTTTCCCCTCAGAATAAATGAACAAAACTGTTGTCCACAACGGTCTTTTTCTCATTCTTTCACTCTGTAAACATAAGCGCAGGCATGGCTCTGTGGTAAGAAGCTTGCTTCCTAACCACATGGTTCTGGGTGCAGCCCACTGTGTGGCACCTTGGGTAAGTGTCTTTTACTATAGCCTTGGGTGTGGAAACTGTTAATATATTTTATTAATTAAATATCATCAGGAATTGTAGAGAAAACAAATTAGAAAATTTTGTGCATTGCAAAAGTGTAACCAATTTATTGCATGTAAAAATTTTAACAAAACAAATTTAATATAGACCTTCACCCCGGGGTCATATGAACCCTGGTTGAAAACAGCTGAGTTGGAAGATTACAAGTTGTTTTGGGACGTATGTTTTAGGTTTAGAGAAAGTTGTTAACGTATACGTCCAACACCCCGACTGAATTTTTGTTGGAGATAGTTTTGACAAAAATTTAGCGATCTCAGTCAAACTGGGTTCCACGGGTGAATGCTGCTTATAATATAATATACGGACAGGATACTTTATGATAAATATACTATAATACTGTTTGCAATCAAGATCCATTCAAAATTTACACTTTAAGAAATATAATAGCAATTGGCAAATTGGGATGTTTTTTTCTGTTCCATTATTCTTACCGTTATATTTTTTTTAATATATTGTAATATTTCCATGAAAAGTACCAGAAACATAATTTTAAAATGTCTTTTATTGATTTCCATTGTATTTTAGAAACACTTTTTATCGTATTTAAACTGTAACCTCTTCAGCTAGAATTTTGGAATCATCTGCTGAGACTTCTGAGTTCGATTGATGTTGAAGCAATATCGATTCTGCTAACAATAGCAGAAAGAAGGGGGTTATACACAGAATCGCCAGAATCTTATTGGAAAAACTAAAATTACACATCCACTTTATTCCATTTACTTCATCTGTTTATTCCCAGTGCAGATATATTTTCCCTTGTTAAATTTTATATTACAGTTTGGCTTGTCTTATAGCCTAAGTCATATAGAAATACAATAGTTAGAATCACTCTCCCTTTCTTTCTCCCTATATACACACACACACACATATATATATATATAAAAATATATATATATATATATATATATATATATATATATATATATATATATATATATATATATACACACACATACATACATAAATATATATACATAAATACACAGCTAGAACATATGTAGGCATATGAAAATATGCCTCCACTTATATGTGTACAAAAATATATTAATACATATTTTATGTATATAAGTATATATATATGTATGCATGTGTTAGGTTTGTTTATATGTGTATATATATATATATATATATATATATATATATTTATTTTTGTATATATATATGTGTGTGTGTATATATATATATATATATATATATATATATATGTATATATACCTTACATGTGTGTGTGTGTGTGTGTGTGTGTGTGTGTGAGTTAATCTGTTTAGTTGAATTATTTTGACTGGAATGACACAAACATAGGAGGAAAGAAAGAGAGAAAAAAGCATCGAAGCTAATAAAGTGGAATTTGAAGTGATGAATGGTGGTCTTTACGGACACTATAGCTACATATGTCCGAACAAATTCATTTAGGTAAAATATTTCATATTAGGATTTGTTGGTGTGCTATAAGAATGAGGAGAAAATCTAACGAATAAGTCCAGTGTTCGAGGCACTTAATGACACGGATATTAGATTTACCTTCTCATGGCATTCCAACTGATCTCAGTTAACATATTTAGTTAAGTGTTGAAAGACTGAGAATAGATAGAAACTTCTAATAAAGGCCATACACAAATCAGGCTCTAGGTGCTCATTCAAGCTCTTTTATATTTATATTTTACAGCTACAAATATTTCATCTGCCTCTTTCCTTTCTCTTGCACCTTTTCTCTCCCACAGATCTTGAGGTATCTAGTTTGCTTAGCTGATCCTGCAAAGGACCATTTGTATTTGTTATTCATATAATCAAATTTGTTCAGAATCCACTCGATGTTAACGTTGATACAATCTGTCCATTAAAGGAAAGGTATGAATTTTGACAACTATGGTGGGAACTGATATATACATACTCATAAATATATATCGATACAAGGCAATTCAACTACACATTCCAGGGCTGAAGATAATTTTCATAAACCAAGAAACTATTTTGCACACTATTTAATGTAGCCTTATTTGCTATGTTGTACAAATATTTGCCTCTGGTCACTCTGAATTATTTATCTTTGCTCATTATCGTTATATGCATGTGCACATGTGTGAGTGTGTACATATATGTATGTATTTATACATACATTAGGAGTGGCTGTGTAGTAAGTAGCTTGCTTACCAACCACATGGTTCCGGGTTCAGTCCCACTGTGTGGTACCTTGGGCAAGTGTCTTCTACTATAGCCTTGGACCGACCAAAGCCTTGTGAGTGGATTTGGTAGATGGAAGCTGAAAGAAGCCCATCGTATATATGTATATATATGTGTGTGTGTGTGTGTGTGTGTGTGTGTGTGTGTGTGTGTGTGTGTGTCGATGCTGGTGTGTTTACGTCCCCATCACTTAGCGGTTCGCCAAAAGACAACGATAGAATAAGTACTAGGCTTACAAAGAATAAGTCCTGGGGTCGATTTGCTCGACTAAAGGTGGTGCCCCAGCATGGCCGTAGTCACATGACTGAAACAAGTAAAAAAGATTAAATGAGTAAAAAGAGAATATATATATATATATATATATATATATATATATATATTCATTTATTCATTCTAATATCCCAGAAACAGCTGTATGACTAACCTCTTTATAAATGTCCTGAAAATTCTACACACTCTTGGCTTTGTTGTCTCATTTTATTTAACATATATATATATATATATATATATATATGTATGTATACACACACACACACACATCTTATCTTTTACTAGTTTCAGTCATGAGACTGCAGCCATGTTGGGGCACTGAATTGAAGAATTTTTAGCCAAATAAATCAACCCTAGTACTTATTCCTTTGTTAAATTTTGATGAACTGCTAAGTTACAGGGATGTAAACACACCAACATCAATTGTCAAACAGTGATAGGGAACAAAACAGACACAAAGACACAAACACATAGATAGCTATATACATATATGCAATGGGCTTCATTCAGTTTCCACTCACAATGCTTTGGACAGTCTAAGGCTACAGAAGACGACATTTGCCCAAGGTGTTGTGGAGTGAAACTGAACCCAGAACCATGTGGTTGGGAAGCAAACTTCTTACCACACAGCCACACCTGTACATATACATACACACACACACAACTACAACATTTGTAATATCTTGTAGCTAGAACTCACTTGGCCACATGTAATTTCAGTTTAAAAAAAAAACAGATCAAAAACAACAATATGCTTTAAATTTAATCTAAAACAAAAAATATCGATGATTAAGATAAAGAAACGTAATCTTACCGCTATTAACACCAAATATTTGATTCACTTACCTACAAAAAAGAAAAAGAGAGAGAGAGAGATTAATAATGTTCTAGTATAATCAACTCTGTATGAGAATATATGCATATATCTAATTAATTGTATTAATTTATTTAACATATTTTGGGTCAGAGGAAACAGTTGAAACATTTCACTTGCAATGATGTCTTTAGATTTTAGCACTGAAAAAGGGGGGAAAAAACAATTACAAAACAACTGAAATGAAAGAAAAACTTGACTGAGAAAAATTAATAAATGGTACAGTAAATCCAAGATCAGACATTTGGTGGATTTGTATTATTATAGAGTTTGTTCTCTGTTACTGTATATCTGGCTTAACTCTTTAGCCTTTAAGCTGGGTATATATATATGTGCACGTGTCTCTGTGTCTGTGTTTGTCCCACACTACCACTTGACAACTGGTGTTGGTGTGTTTACATCCACATAATTTATCTCAGCAATTCAGCAAATATTTTACTAGTTTTTTGTTCAAACTGACCCAACCCAGGCTCTCACACCTACCCTACAATGTACATACATCAAATTTTTACATCATACATAATTTTTTTGCATTATTTGTAATTCGTGTTAATAGAATTGTCATTTGAAATGTCCTAATTAATAACGATGATGATAACAATGATGACGAAACGATGATGATTGTGTTGGCTTTTGATATTTAATTTTGCCTGTTAATTATCTTCCTTAAGATTTTGCATTGTAAAAGACTTTACCCTCCAGCTTTCCAGGAGTGCTAAAATCTGGAGTTGATAAAATACAGGCATTGGTTAAATTTGACTATATCCATTAACCCAGCAAAAAAAAGGGAAGCAGGATAATAATATGGCCAAACAAAATGGATTTCAAAATTTAATTTCAACTCACTTGGTTTTGAGTTCAAATTCAGCGTTTTACCTCCAGGATCAAAACTGACCTCTTTGTGTGACACAAGTAAACTATTTGAGTAAATGCTATAGTACTAACTTTTTCCCTCATACCAAAATAAGTTTGGAATCAAAGTTACTCAAAATGTTAGGCCTCACCATTTCTGAGAATATTTTCTAGCACACACATTTCCTTAATAAATCAGTTTCAAATTTTGGCACAACACCAGCAATTTCAGAGGTGGGGATGAATCGAATACATTGACCCTAGTGCTCAACTAGTACTTATTTTATTGACCCTAAAAGGATGAAAGGCAAAGTTGACCTTGGCAGGATTTGAACTCAGAATGTAAAAACAACAGACAGACAAAATTCCACTACAAATTTTACCTGGCGTGTTAACAACTCAGCCAGCTCACAACCTGACACTCTCTTAATATATCAAAGACTTGTATTCTACTGAGTAGTTACTAACATTTTCTTCAAGACCAGATTGTTACTTCTGAAACCGCATCAGGCACAAATTCTCTTCAAAACCCTGATGGAACCTACAAGGGAGACCTGCTCCCTTATCTGGGATGGTGCTGTTTGTAAACAGAGAGGCACAACCACATCAAGAAAACAAGAAAACAAAAATGCCACCCAACTAATTAACAAGAAATGACTAACTAACTCTAAGATCGGTCTGTTCTACTGCTACTGTGATGGTCTTTACTTCCTTGGAGCTCACTGGTCCCATGACCTACTACCTCCATCCAGGTAATTCTGACTAATTCATATCTTTTTTCGTTCACTGCCCACTGACCTCATACTAGCTTCTATACTTTCTGCTCCAATATGTTGGCTTTCTTTGAACTCTCTCACAGCACATATTTTTCCTGTAGCTATCACCTAGCAACTGTTCCAGAAGAATGGTAACTACATCGATCTGACTCATCTTGGATGGCCTGCAGAGGCCATGGGTAAAATTAAAAAATTTAAAAAGCAGACAAATCCAGATTTGCCAAAATTCCTAGTGAACTAAGTTACTTGAATTATTTTCTATTTTAATTAAAAAGAAATTTCTAAATTTACTGAAGAAATAACTTTTCTGGGAGACAAAGAAATGGTTGGAATATTAATATGTTGGCAAATATTATGGTCTTGAAGAATAGGAGTGAAGCATACATATACAAATACGCACAGCTACAAAACTGAAGTATGTAAACTTATACACACCTATACATACACACACATGCATATACACATACTCAAATCCATATACAAGCCCTGATAAATACATTCACAGTCATATGCGACATATGCACAAAAACAAAATAAATTCTGGTAGACATAATCTTACAAACATGCATGCACACAGATAAATGCTTATAAACAATTACAACCTCATATTCATGTGCAAACGTCCACGCACATATACATATGCTACTAAAACTAGAGTGAACCAATCTCCCTCACATGCACAAACATATTTACACATTACTAACAAGAATCAATCTCCCAACCATTGTGTCTAGTTTTAGTTATCAACCATATTCAAATGGAAACACTGGATGTTTATTTGCAAAGTGGTTATTTCTTATTTATTATTGCTGTTGACTTAAGATGGTGAGCTGACAGAAATGTTAGCATGCTAGGTGAAACGCTTAGCAGTATTTCATCTGTCTTTACGTTCTGAGTTCAAATTCTGCCGAGGTCGACTTTGCCTTTCATCCTTTCAAGATTGATAAATTAAGTAGCAGTTGCATACTGGGGTCGATCTAATCGACTGAGCCCCCTCCCCAAAAATTTCGGGCCTTGTGCCTAGAGTAGAAAATAATATTGATAGGATGAGTAGAGTAAAATATCTGTTACTTTGCAGTGCTGAGTTCAAATTGCCCTTCAGGAAGGTGAGTTCCATGGAGCTAGGCTGTAGTTCGGTTTGATACCCTAGCACTTTCAATGTTTTCTTAAACTTCTTTGTACTTTTCTGACTTTCCTTTTCAGAAATAATAGAATAAAATTTAAAATCTCCTTCTTTTGTGTCTGTAATAATACTCAATTGATGGTCTAATCTCATAATACTTGCACATAAATTTTACAGAGATTCCTTTATTGAATTTCTTCAAATTCATGTTTTTAAACATAAATAATGATTTATGCTTAAACTTATTATTTATGCTTATGCCGTTATTCACATCTCTTAGACTCTTGGACGACATCCCGAAGAGCTAGAATCCAGCTAAACATCAGTTTCAAAACTGGCTGAACTTTAAAAGTTGCTGGACCATAAAATACCAGAGTGAAGAAATCCAACCAGTACAGAGAAAATAAAAAAATATTTGTGTCACTTTGTCTAAATTTATTTAGTTGTTTTTAACAGAAAATCTGAAACTTCTAAAACAAAAATTCTCATTCCTTAAAAAAAAATAAACCAAACAAAATGGGATATTATTTTTTTAAAACTAATAAAATTTTGCTGTTTGTTATAAATTAATTTTTCTATTCAGAAAGGGAGAGTGATTACGTGGATGAACATGCATATCAAAATAGAAATAAGATTACACATGATTCAACTGTTTGCAGTACTAACAGTATAGCAATAAGACATAGTGGAGTTAACACCGAGATTAGATGAGATGAGATGGGATGTGATGAAAGTCAGTGAGATGCAAGAATCTGAAAATTTTTTTAATTTTTAAATGAAAAAAAAAAAATGAAAAAAAATCATATAAGCTCACATCACTACACCTTCTTCTATATGACCAGCGTGACCAATCATCAAAAAAAAAATAAAGAAAATGTGCATATACATACATGTATACACACACACACATATATATATATACATACATACATACATACATATATACATATATATGCATACACATGCCGATGTTGTATGTATGTATGTATATATATATATATATGTGTGTGTATGTAATATATGCTTTGGAGGGCATGAAACAAATAACAGAAGACACTGAGAATGGAAGCCAGTGAGAGAAGGCACCAAATGTCAAAGAGAATTTTACCAATCCTACAATGATATAGTCAGGATGTACGACTTCAAAAAGGAATAATTCATTCAACAATGCCAGAACAATACAAAAACATAAAAACTGTTCCTCCAGAAAAAAGAAAAAAATAATGAAAGAAAATCACTATTTAGATCCAATCTTAAAACATGTTATTTTCTTCATATTCACACACAATCTCTTTCTCACTCTCTCTCTCTCACTCTCTTTCTTTGTCTTTCTCTTCCACTTTTTTAATCTCTCTTTCTATCTGTCTGTCTTTCTCTCTATTTCTCTCTCTCTCTCTCTCTCTCTTTCATTTTTGTTTCTTTTTTAGTTTACTCATTATTTAGTAGCTGTTTTTTTTCTCTGTGTTTTTCCCTTCTTTTATTCAGCAGAGAGTCTATAACCAGCAAAAGACTGATATCTCAAATCTAATAAAAGGTAAAATATTACAGGCACCACTGCACACTGCATTGCATTCAATGCTTTATTGCATTTATACACACACACACACACACACACACACATATACGTATGTCTATGTGTCTATGCGTATGTATGTGTGTGTATGTATATACATACATGTACGTAAGCATGTATATAATATAATATAATATAATATAATATGACATATATATATATATATATACAAATCTACACAGACACAGACAAATATATCTATATATGTATATATGTAATATAATATATATACGCGTGTGTATGTGTGTATGTATGTATATGTATGTACACACATATTTTATGTTTATATATATATATATATATATATATATATACATACATATATATATACAATATAATATGTGTAAATTCTTTATTTCCTACTGTTAACAGTATTAAAGTCCTTTGTCAAACAACTATGATACATTCACTATTATACTTCAATATAGTCTCCATGTACAGGTTGTAGATGTACAATGAAAGACGACTTTGATATTGTTAAATGTAGTTGGTAGTAAAGAACAAGGAAAATTAGAAATAGATATTTAAAAGCAAAAAGACGAAGAAAAAAAATAAAAAGTATATAAAAACAAGTCCTTTCTATATAGTGTTTAATAAATGAATGAAGGTATAGAGAGATTTGTTGTCGCTGTTGTTGTTGTTGTTGTATAGCTTTAGGTCAGTCCTGTTTTGAACAGATCTGTGACTGTGTTATCATTCTAGGACAATATTTTCCAGTGTTTACACATGGTTTTTAATATTGTAGGATGTGTGTGATTTGAGGAAGGTTTGACTGTTATTTCTAGCGGGAAGAAAAACTAGTAGGCAGCAGTAATGATAGCTTTTCTGCTTTTTACTTCATTGTTTAGTCCCAGGTCATTTTTTTTGATCAACCAGATATATCATCAGAAATGTCCTATTTTGGCTGTCTTTTACCAAACAATGTTCTATTGGTCACTTTTGCTTAACTTCTAAGTTACAGGATGTAAATATACCAACACCAGTTCTCAAATGGTGGGAGGGTAACAAACACAGCAATCACAAAGACACACACATATATATGTATGTATATATATATATATATATATATATATATATATATATATATATATATATATATATATATATATATATATAGACATACATATATATATATATATATATAGACATACATATATATATAGGTGCAAAAAAGTTGAATTAGATTCATTCACTAATTTGGAGCTTTCCAAAAAAGATTTCTAATATTAATTCTTCATATTTTGCTGGTAGTTTACCAGCATAAATTTATGAATATGAAAATAATACTTGTATATGATGTGGAGTGAATTTATGGAAAGACATCCCATAAAACTCAACAACTTTGTTAAAAATGGAGA